>NC_061508.1:208813451-208905840 GCF_022539505.1 Lolium rigidum
GTAGTAGAGATACAAAAAATAATCATTCAGCATCAATAAATTCTTATGTTATACCTCAACAATAGTGAAACCCAACCACCGTGCAATAATAATATTTAAATATCCCAATAGTATTGCCATTGAAATACGATCTCTTATATCATCAATAGATAATATTCTTTTTTTAGAGAATCCGTGAGCAAATTCATGCTCACAGTCAACCCATGGGTTAGTGGGTATCATGGGTTAGTGGGTATCCGACAATGAAACCCATGAGCAGAACAAGCCCTCCATATCCGTGCCCAACGGATACCCGATCTGTAGATTATCATGAACTTTTTGTAGAAATTTTAGGTAAGTCAAACCTGGAAGGGTGAAGCATACAAACACATCAACACAATATCCAATCAAATTCTGCTCTTTTCTTTCTTCACATGAAAGATAGCTAGAGGTTCAAATGTTCAATCGAACTACTAATCATCCCCAATCAGTTGGAGAGACGACAAGTTAAGGTTACCTGCTTTTTGGAGGAAGAGAGGCGGGCTCCTCAAGTCAAGTCTCCCCCGTGCAAGACGTTTCGTGCGCGTAGCAATTTAACCAACCAACCCTCAATCCCCACTCCTCCTCGTCCCTATCTCTTCCTCCTCCTTTCCCTCCTCGCTCCCCACAACCACACGGCCGGCCTCGCTCTTCCTCCGCCGCCGAATCCCGTCCAGTCTGATCTCGTAAGCGCCGGGCCTTGCCCCCACTCTCGATCCATTCCTTCGCCGATCGATCCGATTTTTCCGACCTGACTTCTTGGTGTTTTCGGGTTTCCAGGAGCAAAGAACCGCAGGCGCTTCGTCCGGTTCGATCCAGCCCGTGAGGATTCGTTCCGAGACTTTTCGGTGGTTGTTCGGGGGTCTCGATCGGCGAGTTTTGGGCTGATCCCGTGGTGATTTCTTGTTTGCTCGTAGGGCGGTTGCGGAACGCGTGGCGTGATGGCGAGGAGTTCGTTCAAGCTGGAGCACCCGCTCGGTTCGTCTCACCCTAACTTTTGCCCCTTCTCTGCTGTTTCGTGGTGATTGTCGTGGGAGCTGTGATCTGCTCGTTTTGTGGGTTGTTGGGAGGATTTCGATGTCCCACTGTAGGTGTTGGGGCAATGTGTTGCTGTGGTTAGTTCTAGTCTAATTAGATTGCCTGTTAAGGACAGTTAGTTCGATGAACACCATGCCCTGTTGCGTAGCCGGTATCGTTTGACTAACTTGTTTCTGTTCATGGTTACTTACATGTTTCTTGTTGCGTAGCCGGTATCGTTTGACTAACTTGTTTCTGTTCATGGTTACTTACATGTTTCTTGCTGCGTAGCCGGCATTTCTGATGTGAGTGGATGTCTTTAGCCTCTGGCGTAAGATAACACATTATGTCAATATATACTCTAAACATATTCTGGTGTAAAATTCTCTAGGAGCTGCTGGCCTGCTGTTTCTTTACTTAAGAGAGTTGGAATGTCTGATATAATCCATATTTCTCGATGAGCGCAATTGATTATTTACATGACTATGGTGGGTTAAATGAATTACATAGTGATTTGGATTTCCCACGAGTTGTTGTCTTCAATGACAGATTTGGTGTTGACTTCAATGAGAGGCATAAGCTGTAGCTTATGCTGCACTCTCTAATTTCATTATGTTAGACTTCGATGTTAATTTTTCCATGTCTTCCCTAGTTAAGTGGCACCATCTGTGGATTATCTATCTCAGTTCTTTCAGCATACTGATTTATCACGTTCTGTTTCTTTTACTGGTTGTGGTTTACTATGGAAACTTTGTTCATGTTTCAGTGTTGAATAGTCTTAGTCTCATTCTGTTTATGCTTTGTGTTACAGAGAGGAGGCAGGCTGAGGCCAACCGCATCAGGGAGAAGTATCCTGATAGAATTCCTGTAAGATCCTTTTTCCTGTTCACGTAGTTTGTTTTCTTTTTTTTGGTGATGGTTGTTCTAATCCAAAGCAAATTCCATGTGAATAGGTCATTGTTGAGAAGGCCGAGAAGAGCGACATCCCAGACATTGACAAGAAAAAGTCAGTTCTTATTATCTGTCTGTTCATATTTTCAGTGCCATTTAATAAATAATGCTTTAATAAGTTATTATGTTTGAAATTAGCCTTTTTGTGCTTATGACATCCTCATCCAGCAGTTTTATGTTCCTGAGTTTGTCAGACTAACAACATGCAACTGTTGGTTGGTGGTATTGCTTTGAGCATTATCCCTCTGCCAATCATCTATTGTATTCCTACTTCTCCACAGTCTTAGGTCTTCTTACTCAAGTGTTCTTTTTTCGAGCAAGTTACCATTTTAAATTGATTACCCATTCCACTTTGAATAGTCATTGCGTGTACCTCATTCCAACAGTACATGCGGAATGAAGATTATTGGCTTTATTATATTTATGCTGTTAACCTGTTAATTGCTTTTGTGCAATCTTGCATCTTTATAATGTCTGTTGTTACATACCATTGTACTTGTTCTAAGTTTTGGTTTCTAACATATGCAAATCCATGCAGGTACCTTGTTCCTGCTGATCTCACTGTTGGACAGTTTGTGTATGTCGTAAGGAAGCGGATCAAGCTCAGTGCTGAGAAGGCGATCTTCATCTTTGTAAAGGACACCCTCCCACCGACAGGTATGAAATATACTAACCTGTCGTACCGCAATGTCTTGGAAACCTTTAATTTTGTTATCCTAAACACATGTTGGTCCTGCAGCTGCTCTGATGTCTGCAATCTATGAGGAGAACAAGGATGATGACGGCTTCCTCTACATGACATACAGTGGCGAGAACACCTTTGGGCTGTTCTAAGTGTGGTGGGCGATAAAACTAAAGCTGCTGGACAATTCCTCCTGTAAATAGGCATCTGAAGAAGGAAGGACTCTGTATATATCATGGTTCACCTTGTCGTTGCAAGTCCTTGCATTTAATTGTCGAAAACGTGTCTGACGTTCAAAGCATATGATGCTTGAAACGTTTTAATTA
Organism: Lolium rigidum; assembly: GCF_022539505.1. Taxonomy (NCBI): domain Eukaryota; kingdom Viridiplantae; phylum Streptophyta; class Magnoliopsida; order Poales; family Poaceae; genus Lolium; species Lolium rigidum. Next base: position 208,816,446 of record NC_061508.1, read on the forward strand.
CTGTCTGATCCTTCTGCCACAGTAGTTTCATTTCTCCTATGTGGTCATTGAAGTTAATGTCGTTCTAACAAATTGATATCCAGATTAAAGTGGTTAAGTTATCATTTGCTCTTGTGTTTCTACTCCCTTTGTTGTTGCTTGGTTCTGCCAATGAATCTGACCTGGAAGGCCAGCAGCAGTTCTCTTGTGTTTCTATTCCCATTCCCAGTCTCTTATTTTTATCATATTTGGTTTGTGAAAGGCATATGCCCTTATCTTGATCTTGAGGTGCTAGACACGCTGGAGCTGCAAACTTCTCAGCCAGTCCATTCATCCTGGCACAAAATACTGGCGTCCCGCCCCCAGTTAAGCTCATGGGAGGTCATGTGCATCGATTGTCAGCACTATATCCAGTACTTCTGTCCATTTTTAGATGTCAAAAATTTGTCTAAACTCGAATGTATCTAGACATTTTTTAGGCATAGATACATCGAAATTTAGACAAATCACTAGATATCTATTAACAGACGGAGGGAGTATAATGTAAATATTGGTCTCTGCATTGGTAAATGTTGTATGGACGGAGAAACTCATAAATACGTTCATACACTCACTCTATCAATTATCAATGCACGATAATCTGGAAAGAGCGCAAAACACTGCGGTTCTCACATGTAACCAAAGCCTCGGTCGGTAATGTTTTCCCTCTTTTAGGCATCTCCAGCGGCTCGACACAAACGGATATAAGTGAGTGTGTGCATTCGTGTAATTGAAAAATGGGTCCGCATCCGAGCCCAACGGCCTGAGTAAAATATTTAGTATGTCAGCGGGAACATAAACGTGGCCTAAATTTGCATCGGGAATGCATGTAAGCGGACGCATTTCGTGACCTTGTATTCCTAGCCAGCCCCGCACACCAGGGACATCGAAATCAAGCAGCGTTCGCTCGCGTCCTCCGCCCCTTCTTTGCAGACCTAAGATGACACCGCCACCCCACCACCGCCGCGCCACACCGTTGTTGTCGACTAGGTCTTTCCGTGTCACGCCTCCTCCTAGGTCCAGGCTCGGAGCTAGGGTAGTGGAGAGGTCCTGCTCGCGTCGCGGCGTCCTTGTAGGCCGCCCATTTGCATGGGGCGCCTGCCGGCATCGACTCCCACGACATGTTCGATAGATTGCCGGTATGATCCCGATGCACATTTTAGACGCAATTTCCGGCCATTCTGTGCCAGTATGACTCGATATTGATGCATTATTGGTGCCTCACAGATGAACATCAGGCAGTCGCTCGAGAGGCTGCGTAGGAAATGCATTGACAACTCTTCCGATGAACAGTCCGAGCAGACGTCGTAGCTCATGGTTGCCATGGCATCTGTCCTCCACGAACACCATGACAAGCAAATGCCGGTGTACCGGGGCTCAACGATGGACCGTCAGGGCAACGTAAAGCGAAACCAAGTCGGCGGGCATGTCCGGCTCTACAAAGACTACGTTCACATCACTGATCTGGTGTACAAGAAACACATGTTCTAGTGCCGGTATCGGATGTCAAGAGACCTGTTCATGGTCATTTTACAGGGCGTCAGAGACTTCGACCCCTACTTCCAATGCAGGCATGATGCCACTGGTAAGCTAGGCTTCTACTCTTACTAGAAATGCTCTGCAACTGTTCGCATGCTTTCATATGGAATGTCTGGTGATATTTTTGATGAATACATGCGAATGGGTGAGAGCACCTGCCATGAATTCATGTAGACAACTGTACTTGAAAGCTCTAACTGTTGAGGACACTAGACAACTATTGTCGATCAATGAGGCTAGAGGGTTCCCGAGCATGATCGTTAGCATCGATTGCATGCTTGGGAGTGGCATATCTGTCCATTTGGATGGTGGGTCAGTACAGCGGCCATGCCGAGGGATGCACCGTTATTCTGGAGGCAGTGCCATTGCAAGATTTGTGGATTTGACACTCTTTTTTTTTTTGCATACCCGGTTCACACAATAACCTCAATGTGCTCAACCGCTCTCCGGTCACTTGTCCTAAGGTGAGCTATGAGATCAATAGCAATGCATATGACAAGCCATATTATCTTGTTGATGGTATTTATCATGACTGGGCCACACTAGTAAAAACAATCTGTAATCCTCAAATGAGAAAGCATAAGAGATTTGCCAAGATGCAAAAGGCTTGCAAGAAAGATGTGGAGTGACATTTGGTGTGCTCCAAGCTCGTTGGGCTATTAGTCGTCATCCAGCTAGAACATGGTCTCTTCAGACAATGCAGGAGGCGATGACCTATTGTGTGATCATGCACAACATGATCATCGAGACAGAGCGTCCTGATGGCCACAATGAACACGGATAGGACTTTCAGGGTTAGTTGGTTGAGCAAAACCCTGAGGAAGGTACTTGGAGGAGTTCCTAAATATGAACGTTGAAGTTTCTAACAGCAATATTTTCAAACGCCTTGACAAGGATTTGATTGATCATCAGTGAGCATTGGATGGGTATCAACACATGGATAAGTAGCCAATCTCATCTAACTTTTATTTGTTATAATAATTGTGGAGTGAGCTGTATGTATTTTAATGCTTGATACATGTAGACTTTCACATTTATTTGGTTATAAGAATTAATTATTTAGAACCTTTATTTTTGTTGTTTTTATGGCTAATTTGTTTCATATATTGCATATTTTTGGTGCAAATAACCCTAAACCGGCCTCCTTGGACAGAATGCGTTGGGCCGCTCCATTTCCACATCCATGGCCCAACGTAAACGGACGTACGCGATCATTTTTTGTGTCCAAAATACGCCGGACTACTCCCACCATCCACATAGAAGTGTATTTCTAACTTTTGCTCTTAGTTAATTATTAAAAAGAAATCCCATTTTGTATAAAATATAATTCCTATCTTAAGCTAGACCTCACTTACGTGTCCCATTAAATAGGCTGAAATTTGGAAGCAGTGACTCATCTCCTTTCTGGCCACTGATAATGTGATGACGCAGACATGAGATAATCAAATGGACGAGATGTGCCTCGTGTCCGGACACCTCACCACGCCGACCTCTACGCGTCTCTCCCACGTACCCATCCGCACTCGTGCCCGCCCGTGGCCTCACGGCGCCGCTCTATAAATCTCGTCTTCATCCTGCCTGTCAAAGCACAGCACCAACTCCCCTCCAGACCTCAGCGGCATCATCATCAGCAGCAGCAGCAGCGAGGTCGGGCGGCATGGATTCAGGCAAGGAGGCGGCGGCGAACGTGGGCGCGTCGGCGCGCGCCGGCATGGAGAAGACGAGGGCCGCCGTGCAGGGGCAGGTGGACAAGGCCGCGGCGTACACGACGGGGCACAAGGAGGCGGCCGAGATAAACAAGGAGGCGGCCAAGGTGAAGATGCAGCAGAGGGTGCACGCCGCCGAGGAGGAGAAGCAGCGCGCCATGCGCGAGAACGCCGCCGCCAAGGAGCACGGCAGCGGCGCCGGGAAGGAGGAGGAGGATCGCCACGACGGCCACCGCCCAGAGAGCGGCCACGGTGGGGAGTGAGGCGCGCTGAGAGCTCGCCGGCTTGGCACGGCGGCGCATCGCCCGAACGACCGGCGGCCACTCCGGCTCGCTGATTCTGTTTTGTGTCGGTTTCCATTTTGCTTGTAAATGTGATGTGTAATAGGGTGTGTGTGAGAATGCAATATAATTGTAAGCTGCAGTTTTTTCTCGAGGGCAGTGAGTAAAAGAGTTGTCCAATTATTCAGAGAAAACTAAATAGTGTTGCTATTATTTTTTTTTTTTGAAAGAATAGTGTTGCTATTAGTGTGCTTCAGTTTTCGTGCAAAATAAGTTCCGGAAAGCATAGGAGCACTCCTAATTAAATCCGCAACAAACTTTTGCTGCTTTCTTAAAAAGAAAGTGCAGGAAACCCTAAGTGGTCAAAACCAATTTAAATTTAACTAAAAATCATACTCCATTCAGGAATAAGCCTACTCTTCTTTCTCCATCCAAAAAATAGATGTATTTTCGGAAAGTGTCTTATGCACGTGAGCACCAGTGCTCCCGAATTTTGAAAACCAATTAAATAAGTACATACACATACAAATTTTGAAGGTGGGGTAGAAATTTTGGAGAAAAATTTGTTATATTTTAAGTTGTATAAAAAAGATAAATTTCTCACAAATATATGCCCCTATAAACAGCCATGAATTTGGGTTTTTTTCTCTAACTCAAAATACAAAATACAACGTAATTTCTACCGAAACTTCACACGGTATTTAGAACATGTGAACATGTGTATGCATTTATGAAATAAATTTAATAATTTTTTAAACACAAAAATACAATTTTCAAATATTTTAAAAACAGAGAGCACTGGTGTTCATGTGCATCAAATTCACGTCTATTTTTTAACCTTTGTACTTGTTAAAAGTAGTAAGCTGTTCATAAAAAAAAGTACTACCTCTGGACTCTTTTAATCCATGCGAAAACCAGCTAAAACATGCTAGCAGGTTTCACAACTGATTTAATCGGATCGAAGGGAGTACCTTCATTTGTATCATCAAAACAATGGCATCAGATCAATTTTGAATGTAGCTTCAAAATATACTCCCGTCGTATAAAAAAATATGTGTCTTGCTTTGTCTAGATATGGATATATCTAGCTTCATTTTAGTTAGAGATATATCCGTACCTAGGTAAAGGTGAGACATCTATTTTTAGATGGAGGAAGTACTAAATATTTTTTTAAAAAATATTGATTAAACTAAAAATATTTTGAATTAACACTAAAATACTTCCTCCATTCCTGAGACTTGTTAAAATTTATACCTAAGGAAGCTGAAAGTATAGAGATGGTAAACCTAGAGGGGGGGGGGAATAGGTTTCTACAGGTTTTTAATTCTTTCTTTGCAATATTAGGCTTTGCGGAATATAAAGGAGAGCCTAATGCAAACTAGGTGAAGCAACCTATATGAGGATACAACTAACTCGAGCACGAAGGCTCTCACAAGCAGTTAAATCACAAGTAAGGAGTTCGGTTAGAGATAACCGATAGTACGCGGAGACGAGGATGTATTCCCATGTTCCCTTGCTTTGCAACAAGGTACGTCACGTTTGGAGGGGTGGAGGTCCCACGAAGGATTCCCCACGCCACGAAGGCTCACCCTATTCTCCGGAGCCTATCCCATGAAGGAATAGCTCACTCACTTGTGGTAGACTTTGAGGTAGCCTCGAAACTTTCACAATCTTGCCCGGAGCAAATCCACAGCCCGGATGCTTCCGGACTCCTCTTGCCCACCTAGGGTTTCCAAGGAACCCTAGGAAGCGAGCTTCTCAATGAATACAAGGGGGAATGAGATTTGGCTTGGTAGAACAGTAGATCGGGTCCTCCTCTAACGATTCCCTGGAGGGATTTGAGTTTGGGTGGAGGAGGAGGGAGATCTGGGGCTTTTGGTGTTTCTAGCAAGAACAGCTTGTAGTGTAGTGCCTAACTGTTCAGAGGTAGGAGAAGGCCTATTTATAGTGTTCTTCGAAATATGGCCGTTGGTCACTTGCCACCTCAGCTTTTCTCTCGACAAATCCGGTCAACCGGACCACAGACCGGATTGCCCGGTGCAGAGGCCGGTCGGACCGGACCAGGGACCGGATTCACTTCGCATCGTCCAGGAGCTCCTCCGGTTGGCGGCCGGTTGACGCCCGGTTGGCGACCGGTCGACCGGGCCGCACACCGGACTCTCCGGTTGGTAGGCCGGTTGACCGGTCGGCAACCGGATCTGTTGGGTCCTCGTTTGGAGCCCGGTTGGCGACCGGTCGACCGGGCTGCGCGCCGGACTCGTCCCGGTTGGCGACCGGTTGACCAGGCAGCACGCCGGACTAGCCGGTTGGTGGACCGGTTGGACCGGGCTGCAGACCGGGTTTCTGCTGTAGACCCCTTTTCGATTGTTGTTGAAGTGGGGGGTCTCCTTTAGCCTTCTTGTTCCTTTGATACACCATTTATGCCTCTTTGCCTAATACCTGAGATTATCCTTATAAACATATTAGACCAAATACTCTAGCACGGTGTCATTGTTACCAAAATAATGGATAAGGGTAAAATACCCTTACAGAAGCAGTAACGTAGTGTACACTTTGAACCCTCCACCCACGAGATCATGCATGTATGACTTACTACACAGTGAGTATGTGAAAATGACCCTAATGTACTTCTTGGTTCATAATTACTTTGCGTTCTGAGTTAAATTTTGTGAACTTCAATCAAAGATTTACAAATAATAACAACTACTACAATTCAATATCTATTGTTTTAAAATTATCATAAAGTACATTTTCATATTATGTAGTATTAAACTATACTGCACCAGACGAAACAGGGGGGCTCTCCCCTAATTCCGGGCTTCCCAGGCCAGTGGGCACACCTGTCCTGCCCAACTGCCGGAGCCTCACGCCACCAAAACTGTGGAGTGTGGAGCGCCGAGGTAGGAACCAGTGAACCACCTCCTCCAGACGAAGACAAGAGACGCCGCTGCTGCCGAGCTTTCCTTGTTCAGTCACTAGCACCATCAACAATGGCCCCATTCTAAGAGAGAACAAGCAATCCTCGATGGAACATCATCATCATACAGAGCACATGTTAACTTATTGTGTACACAGACGTGGAACGAGATAATAAGGCTTATTACTAGATTTTCTTTACTAAGCTTCAATAAGTCACTAGCACCATCGACGAACCTTCAAATATAGCTTTTTTATCATAACAAATACTTGGCGCCAAGTGTACTGGTCTGCAGATGACAAGTTTCACCAGCCAACTCGACTGTCAGTCCACGCCTTTCATCAGTTGAAAAGGTAAAAGAGGTGTAATGACATCGGGAAAAATCTGACGAGAAGCCGGGAGCATCTAAATTCCCAGCGACAACATCAGCTAAACGCCTAGTATGTGCAGTCCCAAATCAGTACCCACACACACAACAAAATTAATTTTATTGATTGATGGGGGAATTTTCATACTACAATATGCGGATGATATGATTTTATTTATGGAACATGATATTGCTAAGGCTATTAACATGAAACTTATCTTATCTATTTTTGAACAGCTATTGGGACTAAAAATTAATTTTTATTAGAGTGAAATTTTCTGTTTTGGTAAGGCTAAAGATATGGAGCATCAATATAGAAATATTTTTGGGTCCGAATCTGGATCCTTGCTTTTTAGATATCTGGGTATTCCTATACATTATAGGACACTCCGAAATGCGGAATGGAACCCTGTTGAGAATCGTTTTGCATCTAAGCTAAGTTGCTGGCATGGCAAAATGCTTTCTTATGGTGATAGATTTGTTCTGATTAATTCTGTTATTACAAGCTTGCCTATGTTTATGCTATCCTTTTTGGAAATCCCAACTGAGGTAAAGAAAAGACTAGATTACTATCGCTCAAATTTCTTCTGGCAATCGGATGATAATAAGAAGAAATATAGACTTTCTAAATACAATATTTTGTGCAGACCTAAGGATCAAGGGGGATTGAGAATTGAGGTACTTAAGTTAAAAAACAAATATTTACTTAGTAAATGGTTGTTTAAACTTCTTTCGGAGGAGGGTATGTGGCAGCAATTGTTACATAATAAATACTTCAAACGTAAAACTCTGTCACAAGTTAAAGCTAAATCTAATGATTCACCCTTTTGGAAGGGTCTTATGCGTGTCAAGAACGATTTTTTAAACTAGGGTTTCTTCAAATTGGGAAATGAAACGACTGTGAGGTTCTGGGAAGACGTTTGGATGGAGGATGCCCCTTTGTGTCAACAATACCCGGCACTGTATAATATTGTTCCGCATAAAATATATTCTAGTATCAACGGTATTTGCAACTACGCCTTTGAATATCTCGTTTAGAAGAGGTCTGAATGGCAATAAATGGTCACAATAGTTGAATTTATGTCAGCGGCTAATGACAATTACTTTGAATACTGAACTCGATTTGTTTGTTTGGAAACTCACGGATTCAGGTCTATTTTCGGTCAAGTATATGTATCTTGATCTGATGAATGGACATACTATTTTTTTTCCGCAAATATCTATGGAAATTAAAGATCTCTTTGAAAATTAAGATATTTATGTGGTTCCGTAGTAACAAAGTGCTTCTTACTAAAGATAATCTATCTAAACGGAAGTGGAATGGATGTCAAAAATGTTGTTTTTGTGATTCTACTGAACCGTTAATCATTTGTTCATTGGTTGTCCTTTTGCAAAAATTATTTAGTTTATGGTTTATCTTTTTTATAATATTTCTTCACCAGCTAATATTACTAATACTAGTTGAGTGCCCGTGCGTTGCCACGGCTCTATTATGCATTGCTACGGAGAACAATCAAAAGTATGTGATATCTCGTGCTCTCGACAATTGTTCTTCAGTAGCCTTCATATCCTATATCATGTGCAAGGAGTGTTGAACCATCGATTTAACAACTCCAGAAACTATCCTCACGCAAGGTTGCTATAAACCGTGCCATAGTGGTGGTACATTGTTGGCACCGAGTTACGAGTTTTCTTTTGTATATTATAATAAAAACAAATTCCCTAAAACATCACATTTGAATATCCATATGAATAGCTATGTGCCTATGTGTCATTCAGTATCTTCTTGGTGGCCCTGTGATGGGCACAAATTGGAAAAGAGCTCTTCCACTACGAAAAGAAGCTTACATGTGAAAGAGAAAAGGTTGTATACCTATGTAATGAAAATAAAACTAAATGCTAGATTGTCACAATGATTCTCCGAAAAGGGGATCATTTTCAACGACTATCTCAAAAAAATTATGTCTAAACTAATCAAAAGATAGAAATACTGAACAAAACATGTGATAGATATCAAAGTGATGGTGTTGGATACATTAACCTATTTCCAGAAAAAATAGAAAAAATTGTGAATTACAATCCTGCTGTAGTTACCATAAGTTACTTCAAACTGATTGCACTATTCGTGTGTTGAACTTCCTTTTAATAATCAACTCGAAATTAAAAAATGAAGATGACACGGCAAAGAAATTGAAAACAACTTCCCAACAGGAAACTTCGAGGAAGAAACTGGAACCAGATTGGTCAAGTATATTTTAGCACACAATTGAAGGTTACATAACGTTGACTAACCGAAAACTGAAATGTCAGTGAGAAATCTTAGCCCTTTTGTCAAGTGTCAACACAATAGTTAACCATGTTTATTCAGTGCAGACTCCACATCTAAGGTATGGCTGCATCAATATTCGTTGTCGTCAACATTCTTAAAATCTTCAACCCGCCGCTTCTTAGGTGTCATACCAATGATAAAAGTGACGTGAGAGATGCGGCTCTGTTCTTCCAGGTTGGATATGGTTGCGGTATTGAAGAGCTCCATCAGCTATAGATTTCCCATGATTACCATCCTATATAAGACATATATGCATTGGAACAATGTTAGGGGCTATAAGTTACCATTATAATTACAATTTATGATCATGATTTTCAAATATACAGATAAAAAACAACAAGAATCTAAAAATAGACTGAAGAAGTGAGAGCTAAAATATGGTGATCCTTGTAGCATGACTACCTGCATCCTCTAGTATACTCTGAGCTTAAACATTTTGTGCAGCCACAACTTGTTTCATGGCTTCCCCAAATCTAGGAAAATGGCATATTACCCCAAAAAAAATGCACGAAAGAGTTAGCAGCAGCAAATACGCACAGAGTAAGGCATGTGCAAGAGCAAAATTGTTCAATACAATCTAGGGGTTTATATCTAAATGTTTATTCCTCACAGTTTGCCCAATCCACTTCCATTTCAACCTCATTGTGCATCAATTATTTTTGACAAAATCCATCTGAAGAAACAAAAAAGGTAATTTACATAGAGGAATTTGGAAATCATCGAAGAAAGCAAAAGCTAATATGTACACGATGACCATATGGGTGGAAACACCTCTAGGAAGGAAAGCTCCTTAAGGGCTCAAGGCTGATCGACTGGCTACCATTGTGATCTGGTACCATGACAATGTCCTCTACTTCAATGTCTATAGCGACAGCCTCATGTCCAAGGTCACAGAACATGTGTTCGTTCAAGGTAGAATCAGTGAAAGATCAAAAGAAATCTTAGTCTGAGATGCGGACCATCAGTTTCTTGCATGCTCACATACAAGCAAAATAGGCACATAAATTGTCAATAATAATTAACTCTTTGTAGTTGCAATCCAAATCAAATGTACCTGAACCAATGCAAAACAAGCAAGATTACATAATAAATAACAAGTCACTCCCACCCTCTATATATCCGAATTTGATGATGACCATAAAAAAATAACTAATATTTATTTATTTCTTCATATTGTAACCGTTTATCTCTAGAGTAGTTGTTAATCTTTAGAGTATTTAGACTAATAGACTATATATGCATCCATGAACAGAACTTGTAGAATGTAAAAAAGAAAAGCACAGCTTGCAGTGTCACATCCTACCTTAGTTGTGGGGGAGTGTACATCAATATTATTTCAAGTATATTATAAAGCAACAACTTCCTATTAAATCACAATTTATTTACAGCCCGGTAACCGAATATGTTACTATTATTTTACAGAACCAGTAAAGGACAACCTATATAATTGCCAAATTAAATATTTGAAAAAACAGAGTTGTCAATGCCAGTAAGACAAAATCAATCTACAAATGTGTCATGATTATTATAGATTGCCCTTCTTCTCACATAGGCTGTCGACCTTTTTGTGTGAATTCCATTCAACAAGAATAAACAAGGCTTACTGACAGCATCAAGAAAATGACATGCTTGAGCACCCCTTGGCTTCTCGACAACAGAACTGAGATTGTCATCTCAAGAGATTTGAGATGATGCACCGGCTGTAATCCCCAAAGCTTGGCGTTCGCCTTCTAGAGGATCGATTTGCTGATGAAATGATGTATAGAAAAACACATTTTGAGAATATGTATGTGTCCTAAATAGAAAAGGAACTCGCAAATATGTATGCTCCAAATTACCAAGACATGTGTAAGGTTTTACTACGGTGTTCCATGTGGTCTACAGCTCGATCTGCACGTAGGATATTCAGTTAGTTCTTAGCACTGCAGTGAAACTTATGTGTGAGTGAACTACTGCAGCTTATGTATGCTCAAAATGGAGTGTATCAAAGAATCAGTAGATGTGTGGATACAAAAGGAAGTACCCCTAGATACTTAATAAAAATTATAATAAAATAATGGAAAACTACATAGTAACTCGGATTTGAATTTAGAAAAATTAGCATACTGATATGGATAAAATTCAGTGCACATAAGATCAGATAGATAAAATAGATGGTGCTCTTTGGTTACTTAATTATTGACCTTGATGACTTTCTGGAGGTCTCTGCATCTATCATCAAATCAAAAAGAACATAAATATCCTTGAAGCCCCTCCTCGATGGAGGTAACATTATATGCCTGATCTCAACTATATCAGGATGTCTCAATAGCTGGTGTAATTTGATCTCACGGAGAATCTGGGCAGCATTAGATAAGTGCTCAAAGATATTGTGCGTCCATAACCAGGAATAAATAAAGGGAAGCATCTCTAAACTTTATAAAATAGCCAAAAACCGTTCAATGTATGCACGCACATATACTCCCATGATTTATTTGAACTACGAATTATGCAAGTACGGTTCTCTACTTCTAAGGTAAACCAAAATCAATGCTTCATATATGTCTTTTTTGGACAATTGTTCTTCATAGAAACTTTGCGAAATCTCAACCTTAAAAATATATACGGAGTATAAAAAATGCATTATGGAAGAGCTACATGTAAATTTTTCATATGCACGGATGGTTCAGACTACCAGCTGTATTGTGTTTTCAGTTGACATTTACTTCTCTCCATTTGTTGTCTCTCTACTAAAACATACATAGAGTAATCTAGTAAGGAAACGTGTTACTGGAACTCCACTGAAAGAAGGACATTTACTTCTCTCCGTTTGTTTCCTCTCTACTAAAACATACATAGATCGAGTATCATAACATAAAATCTAGTAAGGAAAGGTGTCACTGGAACTCCACTGAAAGAAGGGGCATGTACGTACAAAGCTAGTTCACACTAAGCTTTCACAGAAAAAACACATAAAAAGAGAGAATCTATCCCACCATTATACCCCGCTTGTATAATCTGCAATAATCAAGAAATCAGAAGTCACTTGTGGGGTCTACGGAATTTAAATGCAGGTCAAACAATTTTTTTTTTAATTCAGCTCCTTGTACTTACCAGAACGGTCCTTCTCCTAGGAAGGAAACACCTGTGTAACTTTTCCATGGGGTGGAGACAAAGCATGACATTTCCCAGACCCAGCTATCAGGGGTGCCACAGCTGGAAATAATGATGTAATGCAGGAAACTGATTCTTGCTCCATATTTGACGTTGTGTCTGTGTGCAACTTTTCTGGAAAAAAATGGTAGAAGCATTGGATTGATTGCCTTTTTTTGTAACACATGCTAGGTCCTTTCATAGCTGCGTATGGGGTGATTCAGTTCTTACCTCTTCTTTCTGAACTAAGACCGCAAAAGCTGACCCAACCTGAATTACTAAATTGGTTATGGACAGACAAATGCAGAACTGGTTAATTTGTGCTTCCGTTATTAGAATTCATGAATTGCAATAGGAAGATGTCCATATACCGGTGGACACGATCTGGGACTCGAGGTACTTGTGGAGTTTCTCGCAGCTTACGAGGGAGAAGTTATCGGGGCGATCTCCCGATCGAACAGCGAGTCCTCCCGGTTCTTGTCGATGGCCAGGCGCAGGAAATATTACAGGTTTCCGTGGAGGAGCTCTGTACCTTGGACTGCAACCGTCCTCTTCCTCCGAAAGACGATTCCTCTTCCTGATCAAGCAACCACCATCAACAATGTAGTCTTGAGTCACTCAGGTAGAGGCCGTAGACTGCAGATGGTCCTTGATCTGTTGGTCATTGCTTGAAAAACATCATCCCCGCAATCCTTCCCCTTAGAGTTTGGCTATGTGGCGGTTTGCACCATGTTGCCGGTGGAGGGCTTCCTCCATCTTCGGCCGACTCTCAGTTCTGGGCAACTAAATATCTTTGAAACTCTCCATGTACTCATATTCCTGCAGCGGCTGACCATCCATAAAAACATCACGACATCTCGCAAATCTGGGCGCGCCCTCGTCTCCGACCGCGCGAACCCGATGCGAGGCTAGCATGTCGCCTCCATCATTGAGGAAGGCGTGGATCTTGATTACAGCGTATCAGCGAGACCTATTAGGCTTGGGAGTGGCGAATTCAATGGAAGATCTGGGGGGCGGCTGCTTGGCCCCGGAGTTCGGCGAACGGGGAGGGAGATGATAACAGGGGAGTCTTGCGGCCGTGCTTGGCTAGATCGTGGCTACATCGTGTGTGGGGGTTAACGACTTTTTCTGGGTGCGCGGTTCAGCGGGAGATCGCCAATTTTTTCTGTGCGGAAGGAAGACGGCCGGCCCGACGTACGTACCAACCATCTCACCACCTCTAGACATTTAATATAGTAGAGATATTTGGCAAATAGCTTAATGATGTACGTAAGAATATTGAAGTTCCTGCTCTATGTTGATCTATTTGAAGTACTATGAATGATATTATTTTTTAACAAACTTAGTGAAACTAATTTTTTCAGGTTATTCAACGCGCTGCTCATTGGATTTCCTTCTGCTCCAGACTTCTTTTTCCATGCTACTGAATAGCGACATATTAATAGAATCGTAAATGGATAGGCTTTCTATGTGTTCTATTTTTTATGGTTGATTCATGTGTCGACCTTAGCTTTTCCTTCATTGTAATAATAAATTTTTTGTAAATTTTATTTTAGTTTAATAAAGCAAACCGTGTGCATCTATTGATGTAGAGGCTGGGACGATGCTCCCATATCTAAAACAACGCAACAAAATCAGCAAGACCAACTCATCCCAATAGCGAGAACATATCAGAAGAAACCACTCACACTGCGCAAACTGATAGATCTTAATACATTCGGCGACCAAGTCCCAAGCACTCGATTTGAACTAGGCCAAACTTTTATTTTGTCTGTGGAGCGGAAGGGACCGCTGTTTTATTACATCACAGGCCTGCTTTGCTACATGAGGATCGGCTCCTCACGACATTCTGTCCTGGTCTTTAGTGGAGTTCCTTGAGGAAGTCCGCGTGATCCACCAGAACCTACAGCACCAAGAATAAGCAACAATCACATGCTGATACTGTGTTTAGCTAATTGCCAGAACATGCTCACTATGACACCAATACTGCACACGAAATCTGAGGTAAAGTTCCATCTCGTTCATTGCTTTGTTAACCTAGGATGCAAACTTTCTTCCATTGTGTTATGCCAATTCAGTATGTCATGCATAAAAACTACTACAAGTTTATGTAAATGGAGGAAGTAATAGTTTATGGCCTATTTGGCAACACAGTTTAGTTTCTGCTTTTGCAAGATACCACAGTTTCTTAACATACCATAGTTTGAAATACTTTTGAGTTGTTTGGCTACAATAAAATACCACAGTTTTGAAACCGCGGCATTCCCAAAACTGAGTTATTTTTAGGCTATAAAAGAAAGAGGTCTAGCTCCCTTGCCGGGAGCTGAAATACCATGGTTTTGGATACTTTGATTTTACAAAAAATCAAGCTGCCAAACAGAGCCTTAAGACTACCAATATAAACCTCCTTGAGACGATCCTGCTTTATAATATTCTATTTTACAACATATTGAATCTGTAGGTACCAATCAAAGAGTTGACTTTGAATACATGTACTAACCGGCAATAATTGGTCGCTACAAATGAGCAGGGAATACTCTTAACTTTGTGAAGCTAACTGGTTTGTTTTGTACTGTTTGGAATTAATTCATTTAACTACCAATAGCTCTTCAGATTTAAACAAATAATTGTTTACAGTAAACCCATTTCTTTTGTTGTTCATCATTAATTAATAGTCCCCTAGATTGAAATAAAGCAGTGTTTTGCGCAAGATAGTCAGAAGACATACCACTTTCCAGCCATCTGGGTCAAGGAAAGAGGTGATTTTCGTGTTCAGCCCCGGTAGTGGCCCTGGCTGCCTTAGAATCTTCCCCCCTAGTTCTTTGGTAACCAGCTCGACAGCCTCAGCACTCTTGTACACATCATCGGTGCCAATAGCAACCTGCGCTTAGGTAACACAATCATCAGGAAATGCCATAACTTCACAAGGACATAGGTGCAGAAATCAACTTGTCAAAACCTGAGCGTATGCACTGCCCGTGCTATATTGTGTGACACCATAGTTGTATGTCAACTCCAGAACAGTGGTCTTATCCTCATCGGCATAGCCCAACATGGCGATAGTGTACTGCACAAATCATAAACATGCTCGGTCTATCAAAATTCAAAGGACAGAAAGCATCGAAACAATAATGGCCATGTCTCTCAGTAGTTCTGATCTAGGAAAATGTGCCTAGTTCCAATTAGGTCCATGTTACCTTATACTGAGGCACATCCTTCTTCCTTAGAACCTTCATCCCGAGGGCCTGCATAACATACGAAACATCAGAATATCACACATATGAACTGCGGAATATGCAGAGAAGGTACTTTAGTGTTTCTAAAATTTCAAACAATCTTCCATTTTACAAGGAAATACCTTCTCATAGAACGAGATAGAACGATCAAGATCACCAACACGAAGCATAACTTGACAGAGAGGCTCAGGTGTTGGACCTCTCTGGATAAGCTCGAACATGTAACCATCTGGGTCTTGTGCAAAGGCAATCACAGTGGATCCTCCCTTTACAGGACCAGGTTCACGAGTGATCTTACAATCAGAAGATGATTTAATTTTCTCAGCCAGCTTGTACACCTGCATTGCATCCATGACATCATATAAGCACGAGTCTACAAAATGAACGGTGAGAAGTTGCACACAAACAACACATACATCCTCAGTTGCGATGGCAAAATGTCCAAAGCCCTCTCCAATGTCATACTTGTCAACACCATAATCTATTAAACAAGCAAAAACATATTAGGACTGTAGGAAGCATAAAGAATGGCACTATTATAGTTCAACAAAAGAAATTGCCAGTTCAGATGCAGGGAGAAGAATAATGCCCCGTCAGTTTTCTTACTGAGGCTGACAGACATGTTATGTCACCAAAACATTAATTAGAATATCAAATATGCTGCACAAGAAAAAAAAAAGCGAGTGGGCCAGTGAACGTACTGTAAGTAAGCTCAAGTGCAAAATTAGTGTCCTCAGGTCCAAACCCAAGGAACGCATTGGTGTACTTCTCTTCAGGAACATCTCTCTTCCTCAACAGCTTCATGCCAAAGCATTCTGTGTAACACCTACGATAATTAAATCAATCACATCAGCACAAACATACTAGCAACGATATTGTCAATATCACCATTTAACAGAAGTATAGCTAGGCACATACTTAATGGTCTTGTCCAGATCTCCCACACGGTAAACAGCATGCAGCATCCTCTTCTTGTCCTGCTTAGGCCACTCCAGCACGGCCTCGGCGGACTTCCCAGCTTCGCTACCGGTCGCCATCCCTGTTAACAGAGTTATACATTTTGATGGTTAGAAGAAAGAGGTAAACATACTGCTAATCATGAGAAAAAAAACAATGAACAAACAAAGCATGAAAACCTGGAGCCCCCAACACGAAAGTAAGGCATTCACGCCGTCAGAATTATGGTAAAATATCAGAATGCTTCCAAAGCATAACAGAGCATGTCTCTATCGACGACCTACCATACAAATTACAATCGTTTCGAGAACAAAATAATGTCAAAACAGTCACTCATCGGAAACATTACTTCGCAGCTACAAAATAAATCAGCGCTTTCCCAACGGAGTTCAAGATCTGAAAGCATCACATCTTCTTGCCCCCTGATATAGATTCCTACAAAGTGTACGGAATCTTTCTCTCTACGTACGCAGCAAGGGTCTCTGCTAAATCAAACTAAAAGAAAAATACCTCCAGCAAACTACATACACATAGTTGGACTTGGGGTTGGCTCCCGAAAGGCTGTACTGGGGAGTTCTGCATGATTTCTACCGTATTTGCCAAAATCCTGCCCAGCCGCAGTGCTTGAAACAGATCAAATTACACAGATCTGGTCTAGACCGGCGCGTAATCGGAAGCAAGCGGAGGTGTTAAAGAAGGGGATTAGGTTTGAAGATGCTAACCTTGGAGATTCGATCGGGCCGAGTCGAGTCGATTAGGTTTGGTTCTGATTCCGCGCTGAGGGGAGCTCACACTCTCGAGGCTTCTTTGTTCCACTTCAATTTTCCAAGGGGACGCGACGACGGGGACCTATCTATATACTCCCTCCGTTCCTTTTTAATTGACTCGGATTTAGTACAAACTTGTACTAAATTCGAGTCAATTAAAAAAGAACGGAGGGAGTAGTACAAATACTCACATCACGTGTCACGTTGTGTAGCGGTGCCAGGTAGTGGAGTGGATTTCGTGCACGTACATGTTCTCTGGAAAAATGCCGAAGAAGAGTTAGCTGTTGTGCACCTAGTTCTTTTTAAGAAGAGTAAATTTCACTTTTCATTCCAACAGGAAGAATATATTTCACTTTGTACATCTAAAGATGACTCAAATGATAATGAATACCCAACTATAAACTCGGTCACCAACCCATACGTTTAAAGAAAATAGCGACAAAACACATCTGGTGCCGCAAGAGCTACAAAAAAAACGTACTTGTCATATTCTAGATCGACTTCTCTTATGCTTAATTAATCGATGAGACAAATCGGTTGCCTTTGTTGTTTAAAAAATAGATCCAATCTCCGCATACCTCAGTAATTACCAAAGCTGTGGGGCGGAGAGGAGGAAGAGACTCTTTACTACCGTAGAGTGCATAAAAAGATATTTTTTTATTTGGTTAGTGTAGCGGCATCATTGTTCGGATAGTAATAACCGTGTTGTCACAAATAAAAATTCATTTGGCACCAATCGGGTCTAGGGGTGATGCTTGGTACGGCGTTGCCGAGAAGCTTGTGAGTTTTTTCCATGTTAGAATTCACGAGCGACTGGTTGGTTGTTGTTGTGTGTTGATGTTGCTCTATGGTCATCATCGACGACATAATCTTCATTTTCAAATAGCCCTTTCTTTCGAGCATTTGTGAGGAAGATCGACATCCTAATCTACTGATGTTGGCCTTTGTACCTGATCTAGGTAGTGCAATCATTGATATGGTTGGGCACGATGAATAATCTCCGTCGTTGCGGTGATTTGCTATCCCAAGCATGACCTCCAATTTTGACGCTCCCAACTCTTTCCCCCTAGTATGCAATCCACGCGTCGTCCTGTTACACGCCGCCGGATCGATATAGCTAGAATTGATCTATTTGTGATGCATTTGGTTAGGATTGATCTATTTGTGAAATGGCTAAACATTACCTACTTGGGTGAACAAAATGCGTCGGACCGCTGAAGTCGCTCACAGACACAAACAGTCAATCGTGGGTGGCGACCATTTCCGCACTTTTGCCGACCAAAATACGTCGAACCCGAATCGCTGAAGATGGCCTCACAAATGAAACCCTCCGCTTAGAAATACTATGTTGAACTAAAGGTATACTCCAATTGTCACTCCAGGCACGGTTTGGTTTGAGTGTTACTATACACACGACAATTTCTATCCGATACCGGTATAATCCTTTGTAGCAGCGAGCTTGCTTCAGGCAGATAACGGTTGAACTCTGCCTTTCCTCTCATCAGCACTACTAATAAAAGACCCAGAGAGTCCCATCCAAACAATCTGCATCGTTCACAGGTCTACATCCAACGTCTCAGATCCTCCCAATGATGTGTTGTCTGCCATGGTCCGCCCAGCGGACGAAAATTCCCACCCCGCGCAGTTCACGCATCGAAGAAACTACCTCGCACGATCTAGATCATGATATTCCCATGTTTTTCCATGCGAGAGCCCCTCCCACGCTGCCTCCCCACGCGCCGGTGCACGGCTAGCGTCCACGCCGTCACCGGAGGGCGAGCCCCTGCCCCTAGCATCGCCGCCTCCTTAAATGCGGCGGACGGCCCGAGATGGAGACGCCAGCCGCGCCCGCCCCCTCCTCGCAGCTCGACGCGGAGACCGCGCCGCTTGCGTCCGACGAGCGAGATGGCGACCGAACGCGCCCGCTCCTACCGGCAGCTCAAGATGGTCGGAGTCGAGGATGGGCTCCGCGCCACCGCACCTGGCAAGGGGTAGGAAGGGCCACGGCCGCACCTGGGAGTGGCTCCTGGGAGAGAAAGATGGGGGGCAAAGGGACGCAAAGCAGCTGTCGTTAATGACCGTCTTGAAATATTGGATGAGGAGCTGCAACCGATCTTTGTTTCTCAGGAACTAATCTGTAGTTCTTATACCTAAGAAGGACGAACAATCAGCAGGTACCACATAATCTTTTTTTTTTCTCATGTTGGTGCCAGTACCCAGTGACCAAAAGACCATACTGTTTTTTTTTTTGCGGGGATCCATACTGTTTCTTCGACTTCTAACTACAAGGAACATGTGAGCAGTTTTGTTCATCCGAAAGTGAAATATAGAATCTCATATGGTAAATTCAGTTGAACCCATCGTGTTGGATTACACAAATAAAGAAGTAGAAGCAATCTGCGAGAATCAAGGGGTAGAGTTAAGATTTTCGGCACACATCTTGATGAATTGAATTCAACTAATATAGAACTGAAGACTGAAATGATGTGTCAAACTACCTGTATTGTACCATAGTTGAATGGACAAGATCTTCAAACATTGCTCAAGACACATCAACTCCAAATACTCCAAATATGTCAGGCTGATAGAAATTGTGGTTTTGTAGAGAAGAAATTGCATCCGGTTTTTACAGCATATAAAATACTTCACATGTATTTTCAAGTTTAATGATTTTCTTAGGTTAGCTTGGTGCATACGCTCGTAGTGGTATGGCTGGAAAGCCGAGGGAAAAGCAAATGGGAGCAAATTCAAGGATGTTGATTTAGTTTTTTCTTTTTTGTGTTTGTCGATTTTTCTCTCACAATTGCACGGGCATTTAGTTTCTATCGAGGTACCTATACATCAGGGATATAATTTATGTGTGTTCTCCAAGTGTCCGGTGAAATGATTCATCGGTTGCACTAAGAGTTAGGTGGAAAGCACATGAATCAAATTAGTTGTCAAACTGATACTTTGGCCCAGATGCATTTTTTGGGACTTTATAGAGATGAGACTTGTCCTGATGCAACTTCTTGCTAATATGGTTACAATTTTGCAGGTCAAATTTCCTTGTGCTACATCTTGAACTCGATAGTATTTATGTATGGGATTTTATACTGCCTCAATTAATCTATGGTGATCCTGTACATGGATTTTATACACTATGTCAACACAATTATTCATTAGAAAGCCCGGGCTACATCTGGTTCAAGATTCTGGTTCAAGATTCTGTGGCGGGGATGCTATTCAGCAATGTATGTTTCTATTCTGCATATATGGTGTATGTCAATGATTTTAATATCATCTCAGTATATCCTAAACTGCCACTGCATTACACTGTTATCAGTCATTTAAATTATTCTTTAGAAAACATCTTCGTTGTGTTTCCTAGCAGTCTAACATAGAAAGGTGGCTGTTATATTTTTTTTACTTACTAACCTTTAACCCTTGACATGTGATTTTCATCGGAGATTCTCAATTTCTTGCAGATTTTCTTTTTTCCAATACAAACATAGAAATTTAGACTTACAGAATAATTGATCGAGTAATTTAAAATCATTACTTCTCTCTAGATCTAGAGTTGGAAGCTCATTGATTTTAGTTTGCCTAATCACTTTCAGATTATCTTCTACAGGTAGTTCACATCCTGAAATTTGATTTGCTGCTTGGAATCAATGGTCTTCCAATTGATATCCGGAAATAAAGATGACGTGTCTTTACCATTCCTCAGATCGAATTGAGGACCTTAGGAAGGTATGCACATTCTATCAGTAAGCTAAATATATAACTATGGTCTATGTTACACGCTTCAATTTGCACTTGGAGATTTATCGAACTCTGTGAACTAAGCTCTGATCCAAGGTAACAGTTACACACAAAAAATCTTGTGGAACGTCTAAAATCCCATGGGAAGTTTATTGCTCTTCACGTGCGATATGAAAAAAAAAGTGCTGGCATTGACAGGCTGCACTTATGTCTGAGTGAATAAGATGCAGATGAATTCAGAATCATGAGGTATGAACCATCTACACAGTGCAGTTTTAATTGTACTTGCAAGTTTATTAATTTCCTGCATGTATCTCAACAAAGATAAAACAAGTAGTTGGAAACTGAAGGACATAAAGTCAAATGAACAGAGATCTTGATGTACTGACTCCCTGTGACGTGCGAATTTTTCTACTGCCCTTGTTTACTAGATATGTCCTATTCATACATATTCCTGATATTTGATCTCTATTAATCTTGGTTGAGTGGATTGGTGCATGTGAATTAAGCCTTGTGTCATTCAATCTTCAGGAGAAGATTGGTGAAATTCTTTGGCTTGCTTGCGTCAATGTCCTAAGCTGTCTTTACTTAGTAATGGCAGATTTTGGTTTCTTACAGAGGGTTTCCTCAGATGTCACTAAGGGACCTTGGGATATATTCATTGTTTTCAAGGGCCAACAACCACACCGAGATTTTGGAAGGGATTTATAAGGAAAGATTTTAGAACCAAGTTCAATTGTTTCTACTGGATATATTGGTGGTATGATAATTCAGTATACTTGTAATGACACCTTCAGAGTATGAAGGTAAATATTCTTATATATGCATTTGGAAGGTAAGCTTGTTCACATAAAAAACCCTCCCTTCTAAGAACAATTATACAAAATTATAACTGAATTTCTTTTCTCCTGGTTTGTCAAAAGCAACTACTTTTTACCACCAATATATCAAACTGCTTGATAGATAGTTTACATTATGTGTTTCATCCATCTGTACAGTGAAGAGCACAACAGTTGCCTGATTGTTTGTTGTCAAATTGGGAAGTTATAATGTATTTTTATTTTATTAGTGACATAATGCTTTGAGTTCTCACGTTTTCATTTTCCACAATTACTATCCTTTAGTGTTTACTTCTATAATCTATATTAACTTTAACATGAGTTGAAGTTCGTCAACTTTATTGGTTTTACATAGAGAAGCGAACAATTTTGGGCCATGATACCACTCATCAATTTTTGTAACCTACTGAGCTTCAATGCAGTACTCCATTCCGGATGCCTCAAAATTCACGAAGCTGCTATTGTATCCATGAAATATACAACATGTTTTTCTTATTTAACTTACTGGCTTATTTTTTGTGGCATTTTTTCTTTCAGATTTGCCTCTACCATTTATGTAGCAACTAGCAAGTACAAGGTCTCACCATGTTGAAGACTCCTTCCAATGTTGAAGACGGCTTCTAATGATTTCATTTCCGTTATCATTTTATCAATTGTATTTCATGTCCAAGCTCAAGGACTTAAGAGTGGATGAAACATACTCACGGTTAAATTATTTATATATTTTATTGTAAGATGAATCAAAGAAAGTATGGAGCGTAGCTAGATGAATGTGGTACTCGATTGCCATTCTAATGCACAACAATGAATGTTGACAAAGGTACCAACACTCTTTTGGTCTTCATTATAAGATATGTAATATATTTATGATAAATCTATACTATTATTCAAAACGCGCATTGCGCGTGCACCTTTACTAGTACCAACGTAATATTCAAGCCTAGCAAAATACTCCGCTATTATCCTTCCACTACAAAAAATGCTATCATCCTTCCTAGCGCTAAAAACAAAGCTAAAGAAACTAACGCAAGAGGGTCCACAGCTTTTCAGCTAGCTATTTTTTTTTAAAAAAATACATTTTTTATTTAATTTCAGAAATAATACACTTTTTTGGAAATTTCCAAAAAATAATACGCCCTCGGCGCCCCCGACACCGATAGGTATTTTGGAAATTTCTTAAATCACGTATTGTTTCTGAAATTTAATCAAAAATTGTATTATTTTTAAAATAGCTTTTAGCTACATATGCACAAAATCATGCAAATAATTACGAATAGCTTGTATGAATACATGTATTTGACTACACGAGATTAATGTCATGGCTTCCTAGGCCTGGCCCGGGTGTCGGGCTAAAATTTTAGGCCCAACCCGGAAGCCCGCCGAGCCGCTCTGGGCCGCTTCGTTAAAACACATTTTCGGGCTACCTAGGCCCGGCCTAGCTGTCGGGCCACAATTTCAGGCCTGGCCCAATTTGTCTTATTTGGGTCTCAGCATTTGTCTTTGTGTTGCCAAACTAGCTTCTCTCATTGGACGGTGCGGTGGATGTCGAGGCGGCGGCCTCGAGGTTTTTTTTGCATGTTGGGGCGGCAGCCTCGGATTGTTGTACGGTCGCGACCCTATGAGGTGGGATTGCGGCTCGACAGAGCATGGGTGGCGACTCAGTGCTACGATGGTGGCTAGGTTTGTCGGCTCGGGAAGATGCAGTCCAGGGCTTCTTCTGCTTGCATGTTGAGGTGGCGGTCCCTGTTTTGGCGAGATAGACGTGGTCAGTGGGCAAATATTTATGTGTAACTTGTGTTGCGATCTTTTGGTTGTTGCGCAGTAGAGGACATGGGGGCTGCAGCCTCAGAAGGTGGTGATGGCAGGCTATGCAGGGCGCGACAGCTAGGTTAAGACCGGGGTGGCGGCTCGAGGTGTTGTGTGATGGAGGCTTTGACAATCGTTGTGTCACGAGGGTGACGATGTTGCTCTTGATGCTAGCCATCAGTGTTGTGTTGGGCGGCTGTTTGAGCACTGGCTACTTAATCAAGGTCCGAGAGTCCCGTGCCTGCTCATCCCATAAGAGTAACATTGTCTTTTCTTCGGCTTGTGAGGCTCGGTCCCGTTTGTATTGATTTTAGCCGATTTTTCGTTAATTAACTGGACAATTTTTCTTCATAATTCAACGGAAATGTAATGTTTTTGTCGCGTTATAAAAAATTCTAGGCCGGGCTTGGAACGTGGGACGGGGCACTCGGCAGAGGGTTGATTATGCCTATCGTCAGTTCAAAAGAAAAAAAAAACAAATAGCGCTAAGGGAAAGTGTCGGACAGAGATCGTAAGGAAGTTGTCGTGTGTGAAGCAATTCCGGTTTGGTATCGGTGTGAGTGTGGCCGTGTGCGGCTCGCTCTGGGACAAATATCCGCTACCGAGAATCAGGAATGTATTTCTGAAGACAAATATCCTCTACCGAAATGCATTTCTGACAAACTCATCTGACAAACTTGCACACTTTTCCATGACAATTCTCCTGACAAACTTGCACACTTTCCTATGACATACTCTCCTGACATACTTGCACACTTTTTAATGCGCCACTGGAATCAAGCACCAGAACTCACGAAGGTATATTCGGCAGCAAATATTTAATTTACAAGAAACTCATAGTACGATGATGTCTAAGAGGCGTCCAGGTGCAGTGAATATGTCCAACATCAAAGCCATGATGTTCAGTTCTTCCGACATGTAGCAAAATGCTAATCACAAACCTCACCTGCCTGCTTAGCATCGACAGTCACCTTCACTCCTCGATCGGGTGACGCTCCAGCAAGGGCGCCGGATAGCTCTGCGGCCGCCAGAAACAACCACAAAATTGCAGTGGCGAACGGGGTGCCACATGTGCAGAGAAGTTTCCACTACAGATTACTCTTGCTTTCTGAAAGTTACAGGTTCTCAAAAGGTCACACATGAAACTGACACATATATATTACAAAGAGAAAATCAGCTCAAGTGATCCTTCCGAGAACCCTGCAGTACATATTTAATTAAGATGCGTATGTTGGAAGAGAAAATAACATCACATGTGAGGTTGATAAGTGGGCTCTGAGGCCATATACCCTTGACAAATGAGGGGCATTCCAGCCATCTCTGTGATGGCATGGAGTAATGCACCCGAAAGATTAAGGCTATGTTTGGTAGCAAAGTATTTTTGAAGTTTTTGGGAAATACTGCATCTTCCTGAGACTATCGTGGTCATTTCTACACTTTGTTGTAGGTCCCCTGCAAGGACAGATGCAGATTCAATTCACAATCCAACAACACTGGCGAAACAATGTATCAACAGCAATGGTAGAACAAAAATTCAGGATAAGTTAATCAATAATTCCCCTTTATTTCTAGCTCACCCTTATTTCTATATCGAAATTTGATCAGCTTACAAACAATATACATGTGCAAGGTGGTCCAGGAATTGAAAACGTTAGTGCACGCGCTATGAAAGTAATATCGGTGGAAACCCCTTCACTGAATGAAAAAAAATAGAGCATATGCCGTAGCAGGACAAGGGTCATCAAGAAAATCGCTGCAGTGAACGAATTCTGCTAGATTCAGAAAGATGTCAGAGAACAGCTAGAGGCAGCAGGGAAGAAAAGCCTAGCTTCATTTACCTATGGGAATCAAAGTGAACATAGCAAAGTTGAGACAATGTCTAAGTCACCTCGCACTCTTCAACAAGAGCAAAGCACATTTGAGCATTTACGTTTTGTAGGACCTTAACTCTGTGTTGTAAATGTAACATACAAAACCAGACAGTCCTTGAGTTGCTGGCTATATTTGCAAGGAAACGGAGGGGAAAATAGCTTGTGTTGACCAGCACCTTTCAATGTGCTGCCATCGTCACTACGTGGGCCAGACAAATGAACACCACCCTCATTAGGTGGATCAGGCCCAAACATTTTTCTGCGATTAAAAGCTACCCTATGAATTTCTTTATTCTGGACTTCAGAGATACTTTAATTGTTTTTTCCCGATTTGTATGCCTATGATTCAGTTGCAAGCACGAACAAAATGTTTTGGCTTATTCAACTACCCTTCAATGTATTTCATGAGGAACCATATATCTACCTTTTTTCGGGAAAATGCAAAGACTTTTGCGTTTCATTTCAGTTAAAGATTGCAATCCTCCTAAGAGGCTGATTACATCGCAATTTCAGCTAACTTAGTGCACATCTCAGGCAGTGGCGGAGCCAGGACTTCAACCTTGTGTAGTCAAACCAAAGTTGTGTAGTCAAATACACCTATTTTTATGAATTTTTTATAATATTTTGCATAATCATTGTAGGATTGGCCAAAAAACTGTGTAGTCAATTGACTACACAGCTCATACGTGGCTACGCCACTGATCTCAGGTAGGTGGTAGGAAGTGGCGAATCCAGCCCATTTTTTAGGGTGGGGCAGACCTTACTTGGACTGGGCTTATTTATTTATTTATTTTCCTTATTTTCTATATAAGACATTGGTTGGGCCAAATCTTAGGGTGGGACCGCCCCACCCTTCCACCCTGCTCCGCCATACACTAGTAGAGAATAGCTTGCATGGGACACAGTGATTAGTGGCACCTAACAGTGGTGTTGTACAAATCGCAACGCGGCTACCATTGTGGTCCCAGTGGTGGCTGGCATGTGACGATGGCCGCAGGGCCACCGATAAGTGGGCCCAGGCATGAGCCCGACCGATGGCGTGACACGCGCGCACGCCAACATCTCTAACTCAACTCAGTTGGTAGCGTGCGCATGGCTCCCAACGCCACCACTGGATGCAGGCCCATGGAAAAGCCTGGCGACCACCCGGGTACCGACACACATTTTAAAAACATTTTAACCAGCCCGCTTCCAGGCTTACCCTGCCAGCGTGGCAAAGCGGCCGATCAGTCCATTTTAATGGTACGGCTCTGCGCTACGCGCTGCTGAACTTGCTCCACGCTGCAACGCTCTGCTGCTGTGAGCCGCTGAACTTCGCCGCTTCCCAACGTGACGAGGAAGGTTTCTAGAAGGAGGAGAGTGTTAGCAAATAAACCGTTGATGTGCGAACCACTGAGCTGAGCTGTCGCTGCGGTGAGCAGAAGCTGCCCATCGCTCCGTTCGTCGCTGGCCTGGGCCTGCTTGCGCCGCCGTGAGCGTTCCTTGAACGTCTTGAGTCTGCCCAGCGCCTCCTCGGACACCATCTTTTTCATATCGCAGAATCTTGGCCCCCACAGAGTACAAGCGATCAGGCACGGTGTCGAGGAGCTTCTTCACCATGGCGGCGTCGCTGAGCGTCGAGTCAAGCCGCTGATCTTGATGGCATAGTCGTCGAGCAGCTCCCCCTCCGCCATGTAAAACATGTCAAACTCGCCACGGAGAGTGGAGAGCCGCGCCACCTTGACGCTATAGGCGCCGACGAACCTCGTCTTGAGGCTATCCCACACCGCCTTCGCCGTCTTCTTCATCGACACCTGCATGAGGACGTCCTCTAACAGCTCGCCGTCTTGTTCTTCTTCTCGTCCACCGTTGCGCCATCCGCAGATGACACCGCCTCCACCTTGATAGCCCCAACGGTGTAGTTCGTCGGCGTGAGCATTGGACATGTACAGTGGACAAGAAGAACAAGACAGCGAGGGTGCAGCCCGTCGGCGCGATGCCGGAGGACATCCTCATGCAGGTGTCAGCGAAGAAGACGGCGAAGAAGTTGTGGGACAGCCTCAAGACGAGGTTCGTCAGCGCCGATCGCGTCAAGGCGGCGCAGCTCTCCACTCTCTGTGCCAAGTTCGACAAGCTGTACATGGCGGAGGGGGAGCTGCTCCACGACTACGGCGGCAAGATCAACGACATGGCGGCGAGGTACGCGAGCCTTAGCTCGATGCTCGGTGACGCCGCCATGGTGAAGAAGCTCCTCGACACCGTGCCCGACACCGTGCCCGACCGCTTGTACTCCACGATGGCCGAGATCGAGCAGTTCTGCGACGTGGAGACGATGGCGTTCGAGGAGGCACTGCCCATTGGGCAGGCTCAAGGTGTTCGAGAAACACTCACGGCAGCGTGCATGCCCAGATTGACGGTGAACAGAGCGATGGGCGCTTCTGCTCACGGCAGCTCAATGGGACGGACATCAATGTCAGCGCGACGACGGCTACAACCACGACGACGACAGTGGGAGTAGTGTGGCGTCGGGCGCGAGGGGCGGCGCGGTAAGTGCCACAACTGTGGCATTCGTGGCCACTTCGCCCGTGACTGCCGGCATCCGAGGAAGGAGAAGAGCTCCTCGTCGATGTCAGTGGTTTAGGGGGTGAATGTTAGCAAATAAATTGTGATGTGTGTACGGTGCGTGCGTGTGTGTGTGTCGGTGACGCGTGAGTCTGTGCTCGCGTTTGTGTTCAATGTCTAGGTCTAGGTCCAGGTCAAGGTAGGAGATAGAGAGGCCGATGTTGCTGATAAGTCCAGAGCAGACCGTCCTCCTCGCCTCCTTCGAGATGACGCATCATGAGCGGCAGCTCGGCGTCAAACTCGAGGAGGCGAACGACGCGTGCCCACGCCACCGATATCCCCCGCAAGTTCGTGGCACGAGAGGCTTCGGCAAGGAGTTCATGGCCGCCGAGCGGCGAGTCAGGGTGGCGACGCTAGCACAATGAACTAGAGAAGCCGCCACGGGGGAGGCTACGGGCCTCGCGATGGTGGAGACTGCCCGTCGAGCATGCCAAGCAGTTGAGGAGGAACCGGGATGAGGCGGAGGCGGCGAGAATGTGTCAAAAGAAGGGCAATGCGGCCATCATTGACCTCACTAACCATGGCAAAGACACCACCGGCAACGCCGAGAGCAGCGGGTCAAAATGATAATATATCCTAAAGTTGAATGAAATATAGCCTTAACTACTATCACTGACACAATGCTAGTGGCATGGCAGCACACCACTAGTTTTGATTTCGCTATGCCACAACAGACTAATATGTACTAGTGATATATCTTTTCTGGTACTATTCACTTTGATAATCAGAAAGCTTCAAACCAGTGCTTCTTTTAGAGGGCAAAGTTCTTTGGGATCATTCATTCTGATGCATCTAAAAAACTGGTATACTCAAAAGATTCAAATAAAGTGGCCATATTGATTGTGATGAGTTATGAGGTGTACCCATCTGTACGCATGCTGCACTTAACGCTTAGGTCGTTCCACTTATGAGATTTCAATTTCATGTGTTGCAATGCAAAGTTGAATTAATTCTGCAGTCCTACGAGCTGTTGTACAAAGAAATAACAAATTAAAAGCATCACAAGCAGAATAAACAAAACTCTTCTACACAAAAGATGGGATAGTTGTAATAATTACTCACAGTTTCAATGAGGTCATTGCGGTGACCTATTGTGCCTAGCAAGTCGAAAACTTGAAGACCTGGTTTTCAGGTGTTTACAACAGATAGGTGCTAATAAAAAAAATTATGTTAATTGGATGTAATTCATAAAGAAGCATCTACAATGCAAGGTGCTTAGGGAGATGCAAAAATATTTGTGTGCCCTGTGATGGCTGTCTGATAAATATTGACCCGTCTTGGAAGCTGGTGTATGTGTCGGCTCGCGCTAAGTCATGCCACGACCAGTTCGTGTGTCCACCTATTCAAATTTAGGAATTTTCTCCATCTTTGGCTAAAACATGGCGCATCCATGTCTTCCAGGTGGCGACCTCGAAGAGAGATATAGTAGAAAAAGAAGCAGATGAATGGTGCTTGAGGAACGGATGGACGCGCTTGTCTCGGGCCAGCTTCGACGACTTGGGCACATGCAGATAGAGGGAGAGGGAGCAAGGACAATAAGATTAAAAGATAGAATTTTGTAGGGACCCATCTCGGGAGAGCTACGAAGACTTGGGCACATACGGACAGAGGGAGAGGGAGCAAGGACAATAAGATAAACGATAGAATTTTGTAGGTGCTATTTTAAAAAATATTGCCTTGGTGGCAGCGTTCAACGGCAGGTCAGATATGTGTACGACTTCGGTGAACCACATATCAACTTTTAGGACTCAAATATGCATTTTCAAACAACTAGGACCCAATTGACACAGCCCTGGTAACTTTGGGAGAAGGGGTCCCCCCTCACAAAAGGAGGCCGCACCAGGCCCAAGCAAAGGTCTCCACAAAGTGTCGGAAGGTCAAGGAAGTTGGTGGTAACTATAACGGCCCTAAGGTAGCGAAATTCTACGATGCATTTACTCTTTTAAATATATTCTTCCCCAAAGTAGGTACTCGAAGTGGGTCTAAAATAGAGATATTTTTCTTTTGATCCAAGATGAATTATATAAATAGTCCAAACAATCCCAAGGTAATAAATAATATATTTAGAAATGAATTAATTATTAAGACCAAATAAACCACTTAATAACCAATATATGAATTTACCATATTGCATTTGGTATCCATTGCTATTAAACCAGCTACCAAACAACTCTGCCAACCTAACAACATCCATATTTTAATAACGCCTTGGGTCTCATGCATAGTGCGGCATCAACTAAAATAGTAATAACAAACAACATTAGTAGTCAAAATATAAATATGTGATTGTGGTAACTTATACAGGAGCCATTTAGGGCTCGTTTGGCTGTTGGGACCAGAATTCCCCGGTAAAATATTCCCGACCGGGAATAGACTGAAACAGGAGCAAAACTCCGGGATTATATTCCCGACCTCCAGACTAGGGGAAAAATCTCCCTGGGAAAAGGCCGGGAACCCGCCGGGATTCGAGTAACCAAACAAGCCCTTAGTGAGCTGAAATTTCTCTAACAAGCTAGATGTCGTGCCATGGTAATATCCACACAACCATATTAAAGAAATCAATATCTATTTATTCATCACTACAAGATGTTATTTATTTGTCTCAAAATTAAAATAACTTATAAAGATTAGACTAGTGACATCGTAATTAACATAATTCCGATCTTATAGTAGGGGAATGGCTGAGAAGCTCTAATCCTTATCTATTATTTTAATTCTGAGACAAATAAGTAACATCTTAAATATTGATGAACAAATGAATGTTGATTGCTTTAATATGGTCTGTACTGGATACTACCATGCGACAACATCCAGCTTGTTAGAGGCATTCTAGTTCACTACATTGATATGAAATTCTATGTAAGTTACTATAATCATATATTATTACATCTTGCCTCGTACTACTGGTATTTTCTTCTCATTATTTAGCCAATATCATCCTATGCACGAGAACCAAGGGGTCATGAAAATATGGACGTTGCTAGGTTGGCTCAGTTGTTTGATAGCTGGTCTGATAGCAATGAGTACCAAATCTCAAAATGTAATGTGGTAAAATTTAATCCATAGATTTTTTTACTAAACAGTGGTTCATTTGATCTTAATGGTTAATATATTTCTAAATATATAGGCATAGTTGCAGACTTTAATACTTGGGACATTTTAGGGCTGTTTCTGTTGTTCCATTAAGATCAAAATAAAATACTTCCAATGCGTACTTTGGAAAAGAGTATCTTTAAAACTATGGTAAAAAAAAATCCCCTAGGCCTATCACATGTAGGATTACCCGCAGTGAGATTCATGGTCAAAGTGTGGCTCAAAATTCAAGGGAGGCTTGCGAACCAGGACCGATTACCTGCTCATGCGGTCGGCGGTGCTGGATCGGAGACGTAGTGGCAGACGTGGTGAGGCTTCTTTTACCTGTAGCCACTGGAGAATGTTTTTGCAATCCCCGCCGGAAGCCTGCCAGCGACGCGAACTACCTCCTCCAACTCCACTTCGATTGTGTCCTTCCTCACCATCTCCGAACTGGACCTCACGACCTCACGACGGGTGGCGGCGAACTCTTTTTTTTTAGCGGAGGCGGCGGCGACCTAGGTAAGGAAGCAAACCGTCGCGAGCTTTTTATTTGCGCTTCTGATATGGGCTCGGAGGACATCCAGATGGGCCTACCCGTCACCCGGCCCAAGAGAACAAACGGCCCAGAACGGCGCCCCTGAAAAGATCCTCCTCATCCGGAGACAGGGTGACAGAGATGGACAGTGGGGTTTAAGCAAGCAGAGGTTCTCCTCTGCCGATAAGGCTCCTGCTCCAGCTCCAGCTCCCGCTCCCGCTGCAGCTCCAATTCGGCCGGCGCCGGCGATGGAGGCGGCGATTGGGACGCTCGGCTCCCAGTCCCCGCTCTCCTTCTCCTCCAGCCTCTGGTACCGCGCGCGCCCCCTCTTCCTCCTCTGCTAACTATTCCCCACCTCGCCTCTGCAACTGCGTGGTGCGCCCGCGTCCGTAGAGAGTCTCGGGAGAACTCGCTGTTAGTCTAGTTTAGTTTACTTTAGAGGGGGTCCTCGTGCTTGTGCGCGTAGCCGCTGTAAACCGGCCTTGTACATTTCGTTCCTAATAATGCGCGCATAACCTGTGGTCGCGCGTTTTATGAGCCACTCTAGAGTTGTTCGTTGAACAACAGGTAGTTTTATGCTGCAATTCGCCTCCGTAATTCCTCGAGGGGAGAGTGTGGGATGAGAAGGTTGTACATTCTGTGTTCTTATTGGTTAAGATTTAGAGGAGTCCCATAGGTTGATTGTTGCAGTTATTGACCTTCGATTTCGTCAGACTCCCAGGTCCTTCTTCGCTGCTGCTTCTTAAAAAAACGTGAATGTACAAATGGAAGCGGATAAGTTTACATTCTTCAGTCAGATATCTCAATTATCATAATGCCATATGCATTTTGCCTATATACCTCTAATGTAAAGTGTGGGTGCGGTGCATCCAGGCTGCCGTTGTACATGCATTTCTAATGTTATATTTACATCTATTTTATTAGTATGATTTTTTATGTAAACAAAAAAACTGCTGATGTATTGCAGTCTCCATTTTCATGCCTGGGTGGTCGTTTCCTTGTTCTAATCTGTTGGAAACATGTTTCATGGTGTCAGCAATGCAAAGGTATCCTGTGGTTTGCTCGTCTACAATGTGAAGATCAAGAGCAACCGAAGACTCGAGGTGGTCTGCCAGGGGATGCTGGCACCCAGAAAGTTTGTGCGGAAGAAGAGAGAAGAGGTCTTCAAGGATGCTGCTGATGAGGCCAAGCAAAAGAACTGGAGGAAGATGATGAGCGAGATAGAGGAGTCTGGATCGGCTGTATCCATTCTCAAGACTCAGCGGAACACCAAGGAGCCGCTGCCAAGGGATGCGGTTCTTGGCACTCTCGTGCGGTTCAAACAGCTAAAAAGGTGGAATCTGGTCAGCGAGGTATATCCACTTGCAGCATGTTTGTTAGTCAAATCTGAAAGTTTCTTGGTGGCTAAGCAGCTACTGGCGACTCTTCAATCTACGAGCAATATGCTCCGAAATATTTAAATGTCTGCACCTTTTTTTTTCCTTCAGATTCTTCAATGGCTTAGAACGCAACATTGGTGGGACTTCAGCGAGATGGACTTTTTGATGCTTGTCACGGCTTATGGAAAGCTGGGAGAGTTTAGCAAGGCGGAAAGGGTCCTCAAGTACATGAGCAAGAAAGGTTACCGGCTGAGTGTGATATCTCAGACTGCTCTGATGGAAGCATACGGACGAGCTAAGCAGTACGAAAAGGCCGAGGCTGTATTTCATAAGATGCAGGCATCAGGCCCTGAACCATCGCCTATTACATATCAAATAATTTTGAAATCGCTTGTTGAGGTGCGCATTTAATCAGACTCTCGCATTTATGTAGTCTAATGTTTCAGCTACTAGAGTTTATCAGGAACTAATTCCATATTGTACGAATACTGTTTTGTCGAATTCAGTTTATCACTTTTATTCAACGTAATACATCATGATTCGGTAATAGAAAATTTGTGGAATTAGCCATAAAGATTCAGTTGCATAAGTAATTGCTCAAAAATGAATATCCTTCTGCTGAACACTTTGTTGTGTGTATAACATCCCGATACCATATTAAGTTTCATGCACCAATCAGTAGAACCAAAAGTCCGAACTGATTGGGGAGGTTGGGCGATCCACATATATTTCAGCAGTTGGCATTAGCATTTAGCTGCACACAACGTGCCTTGTCTTGCAAAAACTCGATGATCTTAGTGATTTTTTTACGTAATGCTCTCCATATTACATGGTGTTGACCTACATGTGAAGTTTCCAAAGAAAACCAGACCCACTTGTACATCCTTGAAATCAATTAGATGTTGGACATCCTTGAAATCAATGAAATAGTATTGTGTGCCGACGTCGGTTGTGGCCATCATCTGACATCATCACACTTCAACTGCCTCGGGAGGGAGGGGCAATAGTTTTCTAAGGCTATGTAGACACGCTGTTCGGTTGCTAAATGCAGCAGCTGTGATACCCTATTTCCAATGGGCTTAGGACCAATTATAAGGATCTTGTTAAATCCAAGGAAAAATTTGGCCTTCTATCAGATTTAGCGCTGGTCTCCTCCAGATGCTATATACGCTATTTAGCGTGGTTTAGCAGCTACAGCACTCTATTTCGTGATTAGCGCCGTAGCATGGACTCTCAAGATTCGCTATAGCGATGCTAAAACCGACATTATAGCATGCTATTTTTTTCATTGGTTAAAGCACCTTTGGGATAGAGAGGAGATAACCCACATGCTAGTGCAGGCTGAGCATGTGATTTGTTGATTTCAAACTTGCAACAAAATTGGCATGATAATACCTGGCTTTGCATTATGGGAGCGTGATCCAAAATGGTTACTTGTCTAACAGAAGCAATAGCAGCCACGCAAGCAGAGACCAGAATTAGAGGATATGTTTATTTATTTGTGCATACTAATCCTCTTGCTTATACTTAGATTCAAATCACAGGTTTATTGAATCTTCTCTTTGTTACTCATTAATCATTGATATTTTGGGCATTCTGCACGTACTGTTCAACAGCCTGCTATTGAAAGTTACCACGGTCCCATCTCTTGTGCAACTCTTTTGTAATGTAGTCCCATCTCCTGCCCAAGTCTTTTGTGTTAGCCTATGCATCTATATAAAAGAATAGCATAATTATAGCAGTTCCCTGAACTACTCTACTTTGGTCCCTAAAACAAATATCTTGGCTGTTTCTGAAAGGGTGACAAATATAAGGAAGCTGAAGCTATATTCGAGGACCTTCTTAATGAAAAAAGAGCTTCTTTTAAGCCAGACCAGAAGATGTTTCATATGATGATCTATATGTACAAGAAGGCTGGTGACTATACCCAGGCGCGTAAGCTATTCGCACAGATGCCCGAGAGAGGAATCCCACAGTCTGCTGTCACTTTTAATAGTTTGATGTCATTTGAAGCAGATTATAAGGAAGTTTCAAGTATTTATGATCAGGTGCTTTTCCAGCGTAACTCAACTATCAGTATTTGGTCTGCTGCTACAGACTGGAAGATATAAACCTGTTTCGTTTTTTTTCTTAACAAATTCCATAACTTTTAGATGCAAAGAGCCGGACTAAAACCAGACGTTGTCAGCTATTCCCTGCTCATTAATGCTTACGGGAAAGCCAGGAGGGAAGATGAAGCATTGGCGGTGTTTGAAGAGATGCTTGATGCTGGAATCAGGTTCGATTTCATTTCAATGCGTTGAGACTTAGAGGTCATTGCTGGCTTGTGAAATCATGAGTCCAGTTGGCAAATTTTGGTTAAAGCCATGAGCCTGTCATGTTTAAGCTGTGAGTGCACACTTCATCCAATGATGACTATTTTGGTATAGATTGCACATGTATACACACATCAAAGAGTTTTCATGTAGGCACAAACTTCATGTCAGGCCATTTGATTGTGATAAAACGTGTCTTTCCAAATCGAGAATAAAAGGAAATAAATTATGTGGTTCTGTTTATAGAAACCAATTCATACTCGGTTGCTTGCCCAATTCTTTAAATAATAATAAAAATCAAAGCACCACATTTTCACTGAAGAATAGCTAGAATATTTTATTTATTTGTGATTTCATACAATGTTGTTTTTCCAGGCCAACACGCAAATCGTATAACATCTTGCTTGATGCATTCGCAATATCTGGATTAGTAGAAGAGGCTCAAACAGTTTTCAAGACTATGAGAAGACACAGGTATGACTTCTATTGTTTTTTTTTTCAGAAAGAAGGTGTAACTGCTGGTTTCTCACCTTATCACACTATTTGCTTTTGCAGGGTTGAGCCTGATCTCTGTTCTTACACAACAATGCTCTTAGCTTATGTAAATGCTTCGGATATGGATGGGGCTGAGAAGTTTTTCCGTCGGCTTAAAGAGGATGGTTTGAGGCCAAATGTTGTTGTTTATGGAACTCTGATGAAAGGCTACTCGAAATTGGATGATGTTGACAAAGTAATGCGAGTATATGAGAGAATGCGGGTGCAGGGTGTCGAACCCAATCAAACTATCTTTACTACCATTATGGATGTACATGGCAGGAACTCAGACTTTGGAAATGCTGTCATTTGGTTCAACGAAATGGAAACACGTGGATATCCACCAGACAAGAAAGCGAAAAACATCCTACTTTCTCTTGCCAAAACACCTGAAGAACGACAAGAAGCGAATGAGTTGACAGGGAATAGTGCATTTCAGCTTGAAGTAAAACCAAATGGGATGACCTCAGGTTTAGGTGTCGATAGTGCTGATCTGCATGAAGGTGGGCTGACTGATACTGGACATCACCATTCCTTAAATGGTGCATCCACAACAAATGTTCTAAATGGTAGTAACGGGACTGGGAGCAGTGGTTTTGATGATGAAGACAACGAAGATGATGATGATGATTATGAGGAAGACGATGAAGACGACTTAAATTTTGTTTCTTTCAAAGATAAGCGGGAACTAAATTTTGCAACATAATATTTTGGACCTTTGGTGTATATTTTGTTGTAGCAAAACTTATGATAGCTTTTCCTACACAAAAGGACTAGTGATATTACCAAAATGTCATCACGGCTGACCTGGATGATGTTTATGCCTAGCCTTGTCTGTTAAAAGGGAAATGAGTCGAACTGATGGTAGATACCTGTGGCGTAATCGCCGATAGTTTATCAGATAAGTTTTACTTGTATTTTCTGTTGATTTCAGCTGCATCCGATGCAGAGAAACGTTTACCACCTCATGTAATCAATTTCACATGTTCTGTTAGGATTGCAGCAATTCTTTTTATCAGTACATAAGGCTTCTACACGGAGGAGGTTTCGGTGACATCTCTATGCCTCATCAGAAAAGGGAAACTATATTGAGCACTTAAGTTTTTTTTTTATCAAACCCTTTTCTTCAGTTCAGAATATTGTACCTTATACAGGAGCGGCATTGAACATGCTGTGATGCTGAGTTTACTTGTCTACATGCTGAAACTCCTTCCAACTTTAGGTTGAAACTTAAGCAATAACAGTTTTTCTTTGCCTCGCTAATTTTTTTATTCATAACTAATTAGTATTGGCTTTGTGACAAAGCAACTCGTTTCTTGCATTGAACTATAGCTTTTACTGATTTCATTGGTCCGAGTGCAGCGTGTCGACCTTTGGTCTGATGAGGCATAGAGACGCCCACCCTAGTGTTTCTCTGAGATTTTATACACTGTTCTCCAAAGTGGTACATACTGTTTGCGATAAGTTCTGTTCATGAAATGATATACACTGTTGTGCTAACTGTTTTCTGCTTACTTTGTACGGCAACTGTTAAAAGTCATGGTGAAAAGGAAACATCAGAGCTCACAAAGTCTATGATGATACGACTGGAATATCTGCCATCCAATCTGGAGCTGGTTTCAGATTTCCCTTCATAAATTTAGCCACATCTACAAAACACATCAGGTAGATGAGAAGTTATGGTAAAATATGCATGAACAAGACAGATGAAAATATCTTGATGTTTGTTTTGTTTGCACTCATTTCACTCAAATTGCTGATCACTGTATCTTTCATGTTTTATTCTCCTCCTCTGATGATTATTCCGTGATGATTCTGAATGCAGTCGGTTAAACTTTAACATCATATCCCCTTTCTCTTATGGTTAACCTCTAAAATTTCCTTACAGGAGTACATCCTAAGAAAGAAGGGCGTGTCTATCGCTCTATGCATATATTTCGTACATCACCGGCTGAATCCTGTCCTCAGATCCTGCTAATCTGCTTGACAACAACGTGCAGCTCACTAACCTGCCTCTTCGATTCTTATTGGGGCATGCACCGTATTATCTTCTGAGCTCACATTTCAGTTTTTTCGTCCCAAAATGTTGTCTTCCCTCCGTGTATCATCATCTCAATGGCATCTGAGTGTTTTTATATATATATAAAAATAAGGTTTCCCTTGCTAGTGATAATCGATCGTTCTTCTTTATGTTAAGCTTCATGCACTAGCCACTTAAACCAAAAGTCCGAACTGATGGAAAGGGCTAGGCAATCCACATATACATTTCACAACACCCCCACTCGCGTGTGACGAGAGAAGAGAAAGTCAACACGTGAAAGAAGAAGAGCGCACCGAAACAGGGCATCAGCGGTGGCTAAAGAGAGGGGCAACAGCAATTTTTAGGCTTAATTGCGAAAACCATGTGAAAGCCAGGATTTGAACTCGAGACCTAGGGCTCTGATACCATGTTAAGCTTCATGCACTAGCCACTTAAACCAAAAGTCCGAACTGATGGAAAGGGCTAGGCAATCCACATATACATTTCACAACACTTTACTCCTATAAATTCGAGTTCGTGATGATAGAGGGCTCTCATGAGGGTTAATGGTGCTTTCATATTTATCCTATACCAATTGGAGTTTTGTTACTTGTAAATTGTCAGGTTTATGTATTGTGAACGTGGTAGTTGTGCGTAGACTGATGTGTTGCATGACGGCATGAGTGTATTTATTTTTACTGCACCCCCGCAATATTGCACAGGTATTCAGCTAATTGACAGGAAGATATCGCGGCACTGGCCAATCTAGGCCGATGCATCTTGGCTGGCCTGCTGCGCTGTCGACCGTGTGCTGACTGATGGTAACTTCCAACGGGTGGCTCTCATCGGCGGAGAGCTGGCACAATGAACGGC
This sequence comes from Lolium rigidum, assembly GCF_022539505.1. Lineage (NCBI taxonomy): Eukaryota > Viridiplantae > Streptophyta > Magnoliopsida > Poales > Poaceae > Lolium > Lolium rigidum. The sequence continues at coordinate 208,855,287 of NC_061508.1, forward strand.
ACACATCAGTGGTGGTGCCATTGGCATTGAAAGCAAAGCTTATTCTTGGTGACCGGTCACTATACCATGTTGTTCCGGTCAAATGTTTTCTATTTCATATTAGTTCTTTCTTTCTTTTTCTCTTGATTCTCTCGTACGGTTTTTGGTATTGTGTTGAACGGTTGAATCTAGTTAGAGGCATATATGTTGTTCTAGTGAGGTATTATTATCACATCCAAGTAAATGGTGATTTCAACTAACTACTACATCTGAAAGAGAGAAAAAAATGCTAACCAAGGGTGTTTCACTCTAATGCAGTTTCTTATTTTTAAAATGCATCATATCTTAGTGATGCATAAAAGCCAAAACAACGACCAATATGGCCCTACTTTTGATGTTATACGATATAAATGGACATGTCAACCTCTCTCCCTATATAGAATTATTGCACTAGCCAACTGTCCCAAAAATCTAAACACCCTTAGCGAGGGTTTGATGTAGGCCATTTTTTATTATTATTAATACTACGTGAGTAGAGTCTTGAACTTGAGACCGCTTAGTTCTAATATCATATAGAATTGATGCACTAGCCAACTATCTTAAAAGTTTTAACTGATGGAAAAATGTTAAACAACATATTTACTTTAACACATCCATCCCTCTCCTACGTTGAAACGAATTGATAAAAGCCTCACAATATCGTTTGATTGCCTCATCGATCACTCAAAGGTGATGAAAACAACCTCTTGTGTCACCCTGCGCCTGCGGCTGCCATCGCTGTGAGGATACTTTGGCAGAGTCATTTTCCCATCGTTCATACACATTCCGGCATAGAGAGTGGATTTGATGTACACATGGGTACGTGCGCATGCATCAAATACCGTTGGATCTTTTTCAGCATCGTCGGATGCAGCTCAATGACAGACGGCAACTTCACGGCCCCGTGAACTTTTCTATGCACCAGACCCTCCCTTTTGGCAGCAAATTTGTTTTGTCGTTTGCGCGGCTCTACTTTTCTTCAGCTGAACCGCGCCATCGCCCTGGTAATCCCCACAACATCCATCCCCACCGCAAGCGCTCCGGCCGGCCGCCGCTGCAACACACCACCACCGGCCGCTGCCGTAGCACTCCCGGCGCCGCTCGCCGCTAAGTCTCCTCTCGTCGGCCGCTGGCCGCCAGAGCACTCCGGTCTGTGCGAGTTGCTCGATGTGAATCCGGAGCCCAGGCTCTCAAAGCTAAAGATCTCGATGTGAATCGACTCTACAAACCAATCGGGAGAAAGCCCTTGCGCTCGCCTCGCCGAGCCAATTCTAATAGCATTCACGTGACTGTATCTTGCGTGTGCCGGCCCCGATTCCAATCCGTTCCAGCTCAATGTGTTGTGTTTGGACTTTGGAGAGATGCGAGCACTACATGAGGAAAATTAGTTGGTTTCTATTTACCCTTCTCCATGGTTCTTTTCTCTCTCTGAACAGGTGGTGGAGCAGATTTGGGGCTGTGGAGCCGGCCAGGGGTTGGCAGGGCTAGCTCTCCCAGAAGCACCTCGTCGGCTCGTCGTCGCTTGGGCACGATGCGGCAGGGTCGGTATTAGCGGAACTGCGGAAACGATGTACTCCGTAATAAACATTGGATGTGTCGTGAATCATTAATTTGACCTCCCCACCATCGCTCTTGGCGCTGCTGCACGAATCGATTGGTGGAGGACCGTGGAGCCGGACGAGGTCCCAAGCGGCCGCCGGCGGCACTCGATCTGCCATGGCGTGGCCTTGACGGCCTCCAGGCTTGAGTCAATGGCGGCGGGACAAGAAAAATGGGGACTGAATCTGCATCGATTCGACCTGATAGCTGGCGATTGTAGCTGATTTGAAGGTAAAGATGAAGAGGGGGAGGGGAGTTGCAACTCCGCGTGGTCTACTGTTCGCTGTTTTTTGATAAAGAGCGGACCGAGCTGTCTGGCTCTATTTCCTAGGCTGGCATCGATCCATCACCCGTCCCTTCTCAGCCCCGCCTGGCTCCTCCTTTCCACCTCAGCCCCTCACGGCAAGAACGAACGCCGTTAGACACGTGTTGCTTCGTGGGGGCATGCTCACGTACCCATGTGATTACCGAGCTTCATCCGTTCCGGCATATAGATTACATAATACTTGGTGTGTTCTATATTTTGATGGATCCAATAATTAGCAACAACCTATCGCGTGTTATTTCCTAGTAAATTATATCTAATGTCCAAAATATGAAACAATCCAAGCACACCTATTTTCATAATTCCTCACTATATCCATCATATCCTTCTTGGTTTGGAAACCATGGGTTTCTCCAAACTCCAAAGTATAAGGTCTTCACATGGTTGATTCTTCAAAATAGAGTTTGGACGGAGAATAGACTCTAACAGAGAGGATGGCAAAATTGTGGGGAGTCGTGTTTTGGCTCATAGGAGCATATGTTCCCATTATTTTAAAATGCATCTTAGACACATCTTGAAATATCAAAAGATATGGAACAAAAAAAATCGCATGTATATGTTCAAGTGCTATGCTCACAAAGTCTTTCATGAAAAATCGATTTGTTATGTGACGTGTGTAAAAAAGACAAAATTCGGTTCTAAAAGAAGGTTTTTCGCAAGATAAAAATTCTCTTTTCTACTTCTCTACTATATAAAAAGGAGGAACTGGTTCTGTTTCCTCCGGTCGGAGGTTTGGTCAAGCATATTTTTAATAAGACTATTTTACCCTCCCACCAAACCGCTTAAAAAACTGTGGCACCACGTAATTTCAATCACTTTCCAAAAAAAGTTGACGCCCAGCCTAAATCTCATTAACACAGCATGTCCACACAGTCAATTCTCCGTCCCCGAATCTCGCTTGTCTTCCCGAGAAAACCCAAACCCCAAACCTTTCTATCGCGGCGGCTCGAGATCTTGCTCTACCATGGCAGAAGCTCGAGATCGGGATTCACCGCAGACCTAGCCATTTGCACCGCCCCACGGCGCTTCTCCTTAGACTCCCGAAACCTTCGCCGCTACGCTCGGACGTTAGGGCCATCTCCAGCAGGGACCGAGGCGATGAACCGTGCTCGCCGGTTCCTCACCGGCACAATCGCCTGCCCGCGTCCAGGTCCGCGCCTTTCGGGAGGCCGTAGTGGGGGTGAGGCCGTGAGAGGCCTGTGGCTCTGCGCTGACTTCCTCCCCTCCGATGATCAGTTGCGCCTCCTTGCTGCGATCCAACGAGGTGAGCCACCGGCCAGGAGCCTCCCTTCTTCCTCTGGCCTGATAAACATATGTGTATGTATAGATATCCAACTTGTATATGAGTCGGTTTGTGTAGTTGTATTGTAAACCAAACCGACTCACCCTTGTACCCTTGTAACTCTAATATAAATACATACCCACGGTGACCCTAGACGCACACGTGATACACTACCAATACTTGTTTTCTATCATGGTATCAGAGCTTAAACCCTAAATTCGCTTCCGCCTACATCGCCGCCGCCGCCTAGGTTTCTCAATCTCGGCTGCCGCCGCCGCCGCCAGGAGTTCGCAGCGACGCCATGACTACCTCTGGCCTCTCCTCAGCGCTCTCCAACCCGGCTTCTACCGCTTCGTCCGGCAAGACTACCCCTGCCGGAATCTCCATGAGCAAGGGCAGCGCCGCCCGCGTCGTGTTGACGTCGCGGATCCCGGATGTGCCCATCGACCTCACCAACAAGTTCACGATTCGGCTTACGCCGGACAACTACCTCTACTGGCGCACGCAGGTTGATCCAATCCTGCGCAGCAACCTCCTCTTTGGGTTCGTTGATGGGTCCTTACCCCGTCCGCCCGAGGAGCTTGCGGCTCCGGCGAAAGATGATACCCCTGCCTCCATCATCGCCAACCCTAAATATTCTGCTTGGCATCAGCAGGATCAATCGATCCTCTCCGCGATCGTCTCCTCTCTTTCGGAAGGGGTGATAGGCATGGTGATGATGATCCCTACATCGCAGGAGGCTTGGGAAACTCTGGAAGCCAGCTTCGCGTCGCAGTCGTCGGCACGGGTGATGCAGATACGCAGTGCGCTTGGCAAGACCAAGAAGCATGACTTCCCCAACGCCACCGCCTTCTTCAACAGGGTCAAATCCCTAGCAGATGTCCTCAGCTCCATCGGACAGCCGCTCCGGCCGGAAGAGTTCAATCAATTTCTGCTCGGAGGTTTAGATGGGGACTATGACGCACTCGCGGATCGCATCTCCGCACGTCCTGCCTACGACCCTCTACCCATCCGCGACGTCTACGCGCAGCTTCTCAATACAGAGCAGCGCGTGGAGGCAAGACGCGCGGAACTCGGCGTCGACATTCACTCCGCCAACTACACCTCGCGCGCTACTGGACGCGCCTCTACCCACCAGCCATCATCGTCAGCTCCACCCCAGCAGTGGTTCGGCCAGGGCAATTCTACTGGTGATCGCCCTCAGGCCCCAGCGCCGCCTTCTGCCCCTCGTCCACAGGGACAACAGGGCGGTCGTCCTACAGGTGGTGCCAGAGGCTCACGCCCGGTGTGCCAAATATGCTCCAAGGAGGGGCATGTCGCGTCTTGCTGCTTCAAACGCTTCAAGAAAAATTATCTGGGTACCGGCAATGATGGTCGAAACATGGATCGCCAGCTCGCTGCCTGGAACGACAACTCCCCTGTCGCCGCCTTTCATGCCGGCGCCTCTACCTCCTCATATCCAGCTTGACCCCTACCGGTATGTGGACACCTGCAGCGACGGATCACTTCTCCAACGACATCAACAAACTAACCATCAAGGAGAAATATCAAGGCCAGGACACCGTCCAAACAGCCAATGGTGCGGTATGCGCATTACACATATTGGTCAATCCTTACTCCCTACATTATCCAAACCTCTACACCTTACAAATATTCATCATGTTCCATCAGTTACCCGCAACCTACTCTCCGTCAAACGTCTTACACTTGATAATAACGTTTTCTTTGAATTCCATCCATGGTATTTTCTTATTAAGGACCGGGCAACCAGGGAGGTTCTTCTTAGAGGGGGCACACCCCGAGGCCTTTACAATGTCTCTCCATCCACTGTCAAGCAAGCCTTCAGCAGTATCAAGGTGTCACGTGATCAGTGGCACTCACGTCTAGGACATCCAGCCTCGCCAATTGTTCAACATATTTTGCGTCGTCATGAGCTTCCTTTAGTTTCGGTCAATAAAGCTGTAAACTTAGTGTGTGATGCCTGTCAGCAAGGCAAGAGTCATCAGTTACCTTTTTCATTGTCTACTCGTGTTACCACTTCACCTCTTGAACTTATTTACTCAGATGTTTGGGGTCCTGCCCAAACCTCTGTTAGTGGTCATCAGTTTTATGTGAGTTTTGTTGATGCCTACAGTCGTTTTACATGGCTTTATCTCCTAAAACATAAATCTGATGTATTCGCAGTTTTCCTTCAGTTTCAATAACATGTTGAACGATTACTCAACAAAAAAATAATACATGTTCAGAGTGATTGGGGTGGTGAGTATCTCAAGTTAAACAAATTCTTTGATGACATTGGCATCTCACATCGTGTCTCATGTCCTCATACACATCAACAAAACGGCACCGCTGAGCGTAAACATCGTCATATCGTTGAGACTGGTCTCACTCTTTTAGCTCATGCGAGTGTCCCTTTTCGGTTTTGGAGCGATGCCTTTTCTACAAGCATGTTTTCTCATTAATAGGTTACCTAGTCGTGTGATAGACATGCAAACACCTATAGAGCGTCTTCTCGGTGAAACACCGTACTACACATTTTTTAAAGTGTTTGGCTGTGCTTGCTGGCCACACCTTCGCCCATACAATAATCGCAAACTTCAGTTTCGATCTAAACAGTGTGTTTTTCTGGGATATAGCTCTCTTCACAAAGGTTACAAGTGTCTCCATGTTCCTACAAACCGTGTCTATATATCCAGGGATGTTGTTTTCGATGAAAATGTGTTTCCCTTCTCCCACATATCTGAGTCTCCTACCACACCATCCTCCTCTAATAATCTACTTCTCACTCCTGACCAATTTGTTGATGCCGCATATACTCCTAGCTTGTTGGCTAACCATGGTGCAGGTTCGGGGCGCGGAGCACGTCTTGAGTTACTCGACGAGGAGCCTACTACTCCTTCTGTTGCTGGTCGCCAGTCATCACCGGAGGACGTCGATCGCGCGCCTCACGCGGACGTCGATCTGCATGCAACCCATGCAGACGAGGACTCCCATGCTCGCCTCACTCAGCGACCTGGGCCGGCGTCGCCCAGCTCGCCCAGCTCGGCTTCGTCTACGACCGGTGCGGCGGATACAGTTCCGTCGCACACCACTTCGGCCCCTTCACCAACAGCTACTGCTGGGCCTTCCCCGGTCGATCAACCCCGCATGACTACACGCCTACAGCGTGGTATTCGTCAGAAGAAGGTTCGCACTGATGGCACTGTTGCCTGGAGCACTACCAAGTCTTCTGATCCAACGCTGCTCACTACTGAGCCATATGATTTTCGTGCTGCCCTTGCATCCCCACATTGGCGCATGGCTATGGAGGCCGAGTACACCGCCCTTCGAAAAATGAGACATGGCGATTGGTTCCACCTCGTTCGGAGTGAATATCATTGATTGCAAATGGGTGTTCAAGATCAAAAGGCAAGCTGACGGGTCCATTGACAGATACAAAGCTCGCCTAGTTGCCAAAGGTTTCAAGCAGCGACAGGGACTCGACTATGAGGATACTTTCAGCCCTGTTGTCAAACCCACTACTATTCGCGTGTTACTATCAATGGCACTTACTCAGGGATGGCATCTTCGGCAACTTGACATCCAGAATGCTTTTCTTCATGGAATTCTTGAGGAAGAGGTGTTTATGCGACAACCTCCTGGGTTTGAGGATCCTAGCTACCCTGGGTTCTTGTGCCGGCTTGACAAGGCTCTTTATGGACTTAAGCAAGCCCCGCGTGCTTGGCATGCCGTGACTCGGCTCCGTACTTGCAGCCCTTGGTTTTACACCTTCCACAGCCGACACATCTCTCTTTATCCCGCGACGGTCTGAACTCACACTATACCTCCTTATTTATGTTGATGACATCATTGTGGTGAGTTCCTCGTCTGCAGCTACTGATCGTCTGGTCCATCAGCTTGGTCAAACATTTGCTCTTAAGGATCTTGGTCCGCTCCATTATTTTCTTGGCGTTGAGGTACATAAGCCAAGAGGAGGCGGTCTTCTCATGAGTCAACGCAAATATGCCTCAGAATTGTTGCTGAAAGCTGGTCTTCGAAGTGTGCTCCGGTTACTACTCCTATGGTTGCCTCCGAAACACTTTTGGCTAATGATGGTACTCCTCTTCTCGCTGAAGAATCTACTCGTTATCGCAGTATTGTAGGAGGCCTTCGGTATCTTACAATGACACGACCAGATTTGTCCTTTGCTTGTCAACAAGGTGTGTCAATACTTGCATGCTCCTAGATGTGCTCATTGGTCGGCGGTCAAACGCATTCTTCGCTATGTGAAGGGTACTCGTCACATGGACTACTACTGCGTCCCTCCTCTACCTTGCCGCTCCTCTCTGCCTTTTCTGATGCAGATTGGGCTGGTGATCCTGATGACCGCCGATCAACGGGGGGATTTCCTATATTCTATGGAGGCAATTTGATTTCTTGGAGTGCTAGAAAACAGGCTACCGTGTCTCGTTCCAGTACGGAGTCAGACTACAAGTCGCTTGCAAATGCTACTGCTGAGTTGATTTGGGTACAAGCCCTCCTTGGTGAACTTGGAGTAATTCAAAGACGTCCACCTGTCTTATGGTGTGATAATCTTGGAGCTACATATCTTTCTGCCAACCCTGTGTTTCATGCTCGCACAAAACATATTGAGATTGATTTTCACTTTGTACGAGAACGGGTTGCACGGAAGTTACTTGAGATCAGATTCATCTCCTCCAAGGATCAGCTAGCCGATATCTTCACCAAGCCATTACCATTGCCACAGCTTACCTCTTGTAGGCGCAATCTCAACCTCTCCGAAGTTGAGATTGAGGGAGGGTGATAAACATATGTGTATGTATAGATATCCAACTTGTATATGAGTCGGTTTGTGTAGTTGTATTGTAAACCAAACCGACTCACCCTTGTACCCTTGTAACTCTAATATAAATACATACCCACGGTGACCCTAGAGGCACACGTGATACACTACCAATACTTGTTTTCTATCATGGCCATCTCTTACCTTCTTATTTTATCAGAGCCATCAAATCTCGGACGAAATTTGGGTATCGATGAGATGATTCAAAGTGTGGATGTGCCCATTTGTGTTGTTTGCAGAAGGGTGGTTCAGTGATGCCCAACAACCAACTAAGTTATTCCCCCTCGATTGTTTCAACATCTAACAAATGTTCACTTTTGTCGTGCACAATTTCTTTGAAAGTAGAGGAGATATTCTGTCTGTCATCAAATTCCAGGAACTTACATGCTCATAAGCTGAATATTCTTTCAAAAATTTCCTGTTTAGGCAATGAGATTTGGTGATCTCCCTCCATGGGCTGTCGAACTTTCTACGCTTGTTCGAGAATGTATTTGGATTGGTGATGTTGATGTTGGCATCAGCCCAGGGTGGATGAACGAGGATGAGGATGCATGTCCTTTGCCATCAGATTTGCTGTGGAGGGAACCGCTTTTTGATGAACTGATTGCAAACAGGTACAAGCCAGGTGAGGTGCGAACTGTTACTCTTCTCAATAAATTTGGAGCCCTATGTTTAACATAAAGCATACAAAACAGTGCTATTATTCAAACCTTGCTTAATACCCAGAACACAACTATACGAGTGCAAATAGATGGATGCGCCATTTTCTAACTAGGATAAAATCCGTGCTTCGCTACGAAGCAATTTAAAGTCTATCTCGGCTGGTCTGTATCGTCGGTTGTCGCTAGGACACAAAAATCGCCATCTGCTAGCCCCCACCACCCATGGGCGAGGTTAATTTTTTTTTGAAGTGAATCAGTGGAAAAGGCTCCCACTGCAATTTTTATATATATGAGCAAACAAACTGTACAGGGGTATTTACAGAGGAAAGGAAAAGAGAAACTAAAAAACAAGATCTATCTAATGCTGATCTCTAAGCCAACTTTCAAACTGAACTTAGTTTTTCTTCTTCATTCTGTAATTGAGCATCCTCATTTCTTCTAAAAAAAGGGCGAGGTTACATAGCTGTGTCGTACACTTCTACCGGCCATGCCTCTTTAATCGCTCTCTCATTGTCCCCACTGCACCCCTCATCGAGAATTTGTGACGGGCTAAAATGGAAAGTTCCTAAAAGAAACAATCTTCTTTTCTACAACCGGTTTTGTTAAATATTTTTTAGTAGAGCAAATCGTTCTTGACATGGTGAGATTCTACCCTAAGAGCATCTCCAGTCGCGTCCCCCAAACCGTCCCCCAAACCGCGCCGGATCGAGCGTTTGGGGGACGTGTTTTGTTCGTGCCGCGTTTGGGGGACGTCGCTCCCCGGCCGCGTCCCCCAAACGCCGCCCCCAAATGAATATTGGTGCACGAAAATAAAGGTTTTCATTCAATTTTGATTATATATTACAAAGTTTGAATGAAAACGGCTAGATTTCATCTAAACCTAGACTATCGACCGCCCGGCGGCGCGTTCGACGGCCCCGCCCCGTCGTCGCCTCCCCTACGCCGCAGCTCCTCCTGCGCGCGCCTCCTCTCCTTGCGTTCGGCGGTGGCCGAGACGGTGCCGCTCCCGCCGCGCGTCCTCCGCTGTCCCTCGCTGCGCCGCCTGGAGGGAGAGCTCGATGGCGCGACGAATATGCGCCTCTTCGAGGGCACGGGCGTCGTCCTGGAGCTTCTTCTCCGACTCGAAGGACTCGACGAGGGCGCGTCTCTGATCGGCCGTCTCGTCCGGGTGCGGCCCGTCGTCGTCGGACCACTCGAACTCGTCGTCGTCGTCCTCCACCTCGGTCTCCTCCGCCTCGGCCTCCTCCTCCTCCATTGGCGCCTCCTCCTCCACATCTGTTGGCGCCTCCATCATCGCCGCCGCAGACTCGTCGGCCGCCGCCAACTGCTCCGCCCGCCTCCCCCATAGCGCCGTAAGCGCCGCCTCCCGCTGTCGACGCTCCTCCGCCGTCGCCTGCTGCTGGAGCTCGATCGACTCACGCCGCCGGCGCTCGATCGAGTCACGCCGTTCACGGAACAGCGCCTACCGCTCATCGTGCTGGCGCCGGCGCTCGTCAGCCCATCGCTGCTCCATCTCCTCCCGGTACCGGCGCCGTCGCGCCTCTTGTCCCGTCGAGGCGTCGAACGCCGCAACGGTGTCGCACTGCTGCTCCTGCCACGCTGCTGCCGCCGCGGCCTCCTCGCGCTGCGGAGGCGGGGGCGGAGAACGCCGCTAGATCCGCCGCCTGCTGCGCCTCACGCCGCCGGCGGGCCTCCTCCTCGAGTGCCTCCTCGAGTGCCGCACGCCGCTGCCGGCTCGTCAATGGAGGAGACGGCGGTGGAGGGAAGTGGCCATCGCCGGGGCGGTTCGCCATTGCCACTGGTGATGGAGGAGACGGCTGTGGAGCGACGAGGGCTGTGTTTGTTGCCGGCGGGGTGCGGTGGCTACTATTGATGAGCCGGGAGACCTTTTATAGACGCCGGCGTCGGGAAGAAAGCGCGGGAACAGACGAGAAGAGGCGGGAAGATCGCGCGGGAACGGGCGGTGGCGTGCGAACGCCGGCGACGCGTGGAGGCTGCGCAGCACCGACGAGACGTCTCGCCTGCCCCTCCGTCGCCATTAAGGCAAAGATGCCGCTGCGCGCGAATAACTTCCGTCGCGAGGTAGGCGACGGTTAGGTTAAAATTAATCGTGCCGCTGACGCGTCGGCCCCGCGCCTCCTCGCCTCTCATTTCGTTGTGTCCGGCGTCCCCGGAGCGTCCCCTGTGGGACGGGGACGGGCTCGGGGCGCCGGACACCGTATCGGGCCGCGCCGGACAAAAAAGGGCTTTGGGGGACGCGGCTGGAACGTTTTTTTTGTCCGGCGCGCCCCAAATCCCTTTGGGGGACGGTTTGGGGGACGCGACTGAAGATGCTCTAAGAACCAGTATCAATCAGGAATAGCAACACAATTCTATTACAATGAGACTGGAATTGAACTAAAAAAGATTGAGGCAATTTAAAATCGGGAAATACCCAACCTATTTGTTTCTGCCTCCTACCGCAGAGGATTGAGGCACCGCTTTCCGATCTTGCTGCCTCGCCGGTGTGACTATCCTTAGAAGACGTTGTCATGCCTGAGTCAACTCCCCTCTGGCGCTTGCAGCCACCGTCTGACTTGCAGTCATCTGTGCGGGACGCTCGCCGTCATCACCGGTCGGTCGCTGTCTCATGTGTATCAGGTTATGGGAATCTGGATTATGGGTAGCTGAAACATCCAAAATTCCTCCAAATTTTTGGAGATCTCTTATATGTAAAGAGATGTACTTCAATGCCGATGAAACTTATGATTCTCCTAAAAGCATAGACCGTAGTGACATTTTCTATATGTTGATCACAATTTGTTTATAACTTATTTATTCTGAGGCGATTGGGAGATTTATATTACAATTAGGAACAGAGTAGGAGCCATTACAAATTAGATATGACAATGAAAATGCAAAGGGGCAGCTGAAATAAAAATAAATAAACTTTCCATAGTTCCCCCAGCTTGGCAAGCTCATGTGCTGGTCCTGCCGAGTTGCTCTCTCTTCGTGTCTTACTACCTCCATTTCAAGGAATAAGATGCTCTCGTTTTACGTGTTATTCGTTGGACCAAGAATTACTTCAAATAGATAAACATTATTTGTATGAAATTAGTATCATTAAAAAGTTCTTTTCAATACGAAACCAACGATACTAATTACATATAATATAATCAAGATTTTGTTGCTCAATTTTTATGGTCAAAGTTCGTCTTAGAATACGCGCCCACCTTATTCCTTGAAACGGAGGTAGTAGAATTTTGTAGTCATGGAATAATGTCAGCATGTATCTGGCTTCTTCAAAGCAGTTGTACCATTGTTGATCGATCCTACTTATTCTTGGACAGTAGCTCGACAACAGCAGCACAGTCAATCTATTCACGATCGATTGGTCCAACGCTCAGAGACAGCAAGCAGTGTAGCTAAGATTCTTGGCCGCTTTGATGCTTAGAGGACTCTGCGGTCGTGTTGCATTGAGGCCATTGTCGTCCTCGGGTGCGTGGATACGTCATGGCTGCCGTCGTTCTCCTGCCTAAACAACTTTTTCCTAGATCCCTATGGCCTTCCGTGCGGCTGCGGCATCGTTGACACTTCGATCCACTCGGCATGCCGGTCGGGTCGGTTGCCTCCAGTTCGTGCAGCAGGAGAACACGAGAGAAGGCCGACTGTGCGTTGATTGCGGGCTTTCGCCTCCACCGCAGGCAGCTGCGCTGGGCTTGATCGTTTACTTCTTTTGAGCTTGTCGATGTGTGATCTCGAAGGCTCGCCGTGGAAGGTTACCAACATGATCATCTTGTTCTCCTGGCTCACGATTTGTGGATTTTGATTCTGTCCGCCATGGTCGCCGCCATGATTATGGCTTGATCTCTTGTCCAATCTGTAGTAGGCGTTGAACGCTCGTTTGATGTAGGGAAGTTGATTGTTTCTGTATTTAAAGGCTCATAGAATAGAATTAGAGAAGAGCACGACTTAGGGAGAAGTAGGATCGGTGCGGACGGACAACAAAAAGGAAACACGAGGCAGCCTAACGTGTTCTAGAAGGATGGACGAAGGAAACTCATGTCGCACAAACAAGGATTAGAAACCGGATCCATAAGGACTCACGGGGCGGTAGGACTCATAGACGAAAGCGCCTTACGCGGCGGACGAAAGTGCACTTAGACGGACCAAACCAAGGAAACGTTAGCTCCTTTATTATCAGGTATAGAGGTATAGATTCCTATGATCTGTTATGACAAATTCATTTTGCAATGTAGTGTATCTGTGCTCATGTTGATCTGATGCGCTTCGACAACAGGATTGCAATAGTCTCTCTCTGAGTCTGTCGTGATGAGCTTCAGTCGTGAATGTGCTGCCTAGTATACACATAATACACAGAAGCATGGGAGAGTGAATCGAGCAATGTCCCCGTCTATCTGAACCCAGGGTCACTTGTAGTACTGTCAGGCGATGCACGATATCACTGGAAGCACGAGATAAACCGCAAGCCAGGTGCTCAGCTCTGGAATCGGAGAGAGCTTGAACAACATAGAAGAACTTCAGTTATTCTGTGGACACTTAAGACTTCTCCCAACTAAACTTGACAGGGTTAACATTTGTTGCAAATTTTTAGGGTTTTGGCAATGTTGCAATGATTATTTTGCTAAAGACGACCAACTAGATGTTCTTGGCATGTGAATACAATGTTCTGTTATTTAAAAATTATTGCAGACTATTTCAAAATTATGAATGTAAGAATTTATTTTCTTTGTGGAGGCACTTAATCTTGGTTGTCTACAGAAAAGGAAGAGGTGTACCTCATGCTTGGTGGAATTGATCATTCCTTTGAATCACTTCCAATGCTAACTTATGGCATCAGAGGGCGCTATCTATTGTCACATGAAGTAAATACAATATCAGTAAACCAGGCCATGCCATTCACGTGTTATTGTTTTATGATATTATGAGTAATTGCCTATTGGAGAGTTATGACCTATTAATGATGTTTCCTTTATGGTTGATTTAAGGGAAATCAAGGTTCATACAAAGAATGTTTAAAAATATTTTTCTATGAAGAAAAATGATTTTGTAGACCGACCGTTGAATTGACCAGCAAAGTACAAACTCGGGGGGTTATCCAAAGTGTGTTATCTCTACATTTTTGTTGTGCAAGCATCGAGCTTTTATTGTTGCCCTTAGAGACCTGGATGATTGCGAAACAATGCTGCATTTGTTTGTGATGCTACCTGCTCTTGAAGGTGAACATGTACAATTACAACGAATTCATAACTTCGAAAAAATCCCTGTAAATGTCAATGAACCTGGTGTTTGCCTCTTTCAAACACTTTTTTGCTCTCTAATATACAACATTGCCCTTGCATTTTGTTTGGTTAGTTTGAAGGAATCTTTTTACATTGCCAGTTAATCCATGAATGGTAGTCATATCTTTCTTGAACTAATTCTCTTCGGAAGTCATTTATATGAATCAAGGGCATATACTGCCAAGTAAATCTTTGAAGTTATTGTTATCTCCATACATTCTGCATTCTTATTCACTGCATTGCCGAGTGTCTACAATCAATATTTATGATTTGTCTACATTTTGTAGGCTGAAGTTCAAGGAAAAAGGCTCACCTAGCTAACTCCACATGCTCTTCAGCAAGTGCAGATTTTATGGAATTCATGATATGAGAGATGCACCAACGGGTTCTATAGTGGATTTAGGAAGAGAATGCTATTGATGCCTAGAAAGAGGAAGTATCGCATGTCATCATGGTTTTAGAGATTGGATGTCATCGAATCACCGAGCAGCTGAGAGATAGAAAATACTCTATATTGAGTGTCCGCACTTAAGACATAAGAAGATAAATAATCCTTGGATGTTCACTAGAGTAGATGCAGTAGAACCCCGTATGACTTTATAAAAATGAACACCAGGGAAGCCCTTATCATATTTATTTATGCTTGCTGATACCAATATAAGGATACATCATTTATGTATGGATATTTCATTTATGTAAATCATCGATCAAACGTTCATTTACACATGTTCATGAATTAGAATGATCATTTGTCACAACTTAAATGGAGTTGACATTATTTCTGTAACAATGTAGTTGGTATGTAGCTATTATGTTTACGCATGTGATGTGGTGGCAAAAAAATGAGGACCGTTGCAATGCACAGACAAAGGTTTCGGCTTCATGGTGTTGGAGTGGATGATCGATAGGATGAGATGGTGATATCGGCGCCTAGCACTACTGACACTTGCGGAGAAGCGGCGGGAAGAGGAGACCGTGGTGGCACGCTTAATATTATATCCACGACTTAGATTGTCCCTCTCCCGTTGCAACGCACGGGCATATTTACTAGTAGACCACAAAAATATCAGTTTTCCGCTTTCTACTTGACGAACGAGCACATCTATTGTGGAGATGTACATGTAGAATTTTTTGTAAAAATGTTTCTACACTTCGAAAAATGTTAATTTGGTAGAGGGAGCATATGGACCCAGGAGCTGAATAGAATTTCCGAAAATTGTGGTCATTCCAAATTTTGTAGCCAAGTTCAAGAATCGGATTCCCATCATTTTTACAAATATCGCTTCACAGACCACGTTATAAAACGGGTTTGGCCTTATTGACATTGAGCCAAAAAAATTGGCAAGGCATAAGTTCTATCAAAGAGTGGAGGGTTGAGAGCATACACAAGAATGCCCCCTCAAGGAAGGCAATGGCTTCTCTTTGAATTTTGGTATCTTGCGAGATTTGGAAGGAAACAAATGTCTGCTTTTAATTAGAAGAAACCGGGCCTCCATATCAACCATGCGTGTGTGCAAAATTAACGAGGAGGCGGCTTTGTTGTGCCTCGCCGAGGCAAAGGCGTTGAGTAATGTAATGTCATGAGAGTAGGGTTTTATTATTTATGTCTTCTTCCAGCTTGACCAATACTTGGTTTGTAAAACCTCTGTAAAAACTTCTTAATAAACGGAAAAGGTAAGTCTTCTTGCCTTATTTAAAAAAAACTAAGACATCGCCCGTAATTGTAAAAACAAAAACAACCCAGAAACATGGCATTGATAAGTAAATGTGGCACGATTTTACAAAAAAAAAAAATCAATAATGGGGCATTGCAAGAGAGATACTCGGGTACTTTATATTTCATATGAATTGTCATGTTCTTTTTTTGAGATAACAACTGATGGAATTCAACAATAGCGAAACCGATTACAAACGACTCCACAAAAAAAGGAAAATATAATATGGACCTAGAAGACAACACACCGTACTCCCAAATCGCAATCAAGCCCATCGTCCTTATCGTCACCACCCAAGTACAGAGACCGAATCCGGAAGCCGCCCGTCTTCAGACATCATCGAGTCACCGCCGCCACCTTCGCCACATTGGGATTTGAACACCGCAGGAGTGCCCACCCCGAGGGGTGAGAGCTAGTAATCTTTTCCAGACCATCGGGCAGGCGGGAGCTGGTGGAGACCAAGCAGAACCTCCAATCCACGGACCCCGAGCAGTAGGTCCCAACCGTCGACGCCACGTCAAGCCACCTCCTCCCCTCGCCACCATGGCCGACCGGAGGAAGCTTCACGATGCGACAGACGCATCTAAAAAAAAGACCCTAAGAACCCTAACGAGGAAGGCGATTGTACCGCCCCTTCCCCTCCCTCGCCACCACGGCCGGCCGAGGGGAAGACAGCACTAACAACAGCCATCCGACTCCCAAAGCTCCACGGCAGAGTCGACAGACGACCGTGCCCGGAGAGTCCACCCTCCCCAGATCCACTGATCTGCGAGGAAACCAGGCCAGCAGCTCGCTGGCGCTGCCACACGTGGCCTTGCCGAGATGGGGACCGAGCTCCAGCACCTTTATTCTAACGCGATGCCGCCTCCACCATCTCGGCAGCGCCTCCCGAGACCCTAGGGGCCCCTACCACCGGTGATCCGAAGATCCGCCGCCAGTAGGGCGATCCATCGCGTAGGAAGCCGCTCCACCACCGTGGAGACGTCCACGTCGCCGCACACCCACGCTAGCTCGATGCCGGAGCCGCCGGAGCCGCAGGAGACGCACGTCTCCGCCGCCAGGGGAGCCGCCACCGCGCGAGGTACGAAGCCACCCGCCGCCGCCGTCGCCGCCAGGGCTTTGCCCTGTGGGTCTTCCGGCGGCGGCAAGGAGGACGGGGCGAGGAGGGAGGTGGCAGCGGCCGGCGGCGGGGGATCGCCCCCGAGTCGCCTAGGGTTAGGCGACGCGGGGTAGTTTCTCGGGGCGTTTAGAACATGTTTTTCTTAAATTGTCATGTTCTTATTCTATTGAAAATATGTTGACAACTATTAAGCAAATTTTGTGAGAAAAAAATGTTTGTTCCGTTTATTGTTATTTCCATTCTAGATTGTTTCGAAGGATGTTTTTGTCCATTCTTACCATAAAGTGCAATTGTGCTTTGTTTCTTTACAAAATGGTAGTTTCATTAAGTCACAACCCTCAAAGTATAAAAGAAGGTCTAGCCACGAAAATTGCAACACATCAAAAAGTGTCAGCTCTAATGTGTGAGCAACGAATTACATGTGTGACACCCAAACCCGAATATAAATTCCTTGGTAAGCCACTCTAACTTTCTTGGCGCCAAACTCCATCACTTAATTATATTGTTCTCGTTGTAGTATAGTCATCAATAATGCAACCAGTTCATATATGCGAAACCTAATGCATGGCTTTCATGTTACAACCCAAATAAAACAAAAGGCAGTACCGCAGCGCCTGCAAGAATCAAAGGCCGGAGAGACTTACCCACTCAACATATCATGGCCCAAAAAGATTTGGCATAATACGAGGAGAGGTAAAAATGATAGATGTATAACACGCCAAGTTTTTTTTTTTTGCAATTTTTTTGATAAAGGGAATATATTAATATCAAAAGACAAAAAAACCTAAGATATAAAAGTCCCGCCACAATATCCTAGTCCTAGCAACAGCAGTACATCCACAACCAAGACAACACCTGAAATACAGACTCTCCAAAAGTAACGTCTCCAAGAAGAGAACAGTGCAC
Organism: Lolium rigidum; assembly: GCF_022539505.1. Classification (NCBI taxonomy): domain Eukaryota; kingdom Viridiplantae; phylum Streptophyta; class Magnoliopsida; order Poales; family Poaceae; genus Lolium; species Lolium rigidum. Next base: position 208,873,039 of record NC_061508.1, read on the forward strand.
CAACACCATCGTCGCCTGATCAAAGATCTTAGATTTTCACTCTGAAGATAGTCCCCGCTCTCAAAACAATGTTTCCAACAAGGTTATTGACAGGCACAACCAGTTAAGGCCAGACCTTGAATTTTCACCCTGAAATGTAGGACTGGACAAAAAAACACCAAGCAAGCTCCTCAACATCGCGAAGACTTGAACCTCCTTTAGCTAATCCCCCAATCCCGCCTTCATGATATTCTCTTCTTCTAACTTCACCATGGACCAAAAGTATATTGATGTCAACACAGAACAGAGCTTCACGCCGCTCCTCCGGAACCAAACGGTTGGAATAAAAGCATGGGTGCGCGCGACCGAATACCACCCGATCATGTGATCTCCAGGCAAAAGATGCACTGTTACATTCGTTGTCGGAGCCTTCTGGAACTCATCACTCCGGCTAGATGAAGAAAGATCGGCATCCGGAACATCTTCATCTTCGCGAAAGAAGAACCTTAGGACCACCACCATGAAAGCCACAACGGTCGGCCCCCACGCCGCCACCATGGCTGGGAACCACGGTCATCTTCCTCCTCCAACCCGGCCGCTGGAGGCCGACAGACGTCGGGATAGCGGCTACGCAAGCCCACGACGCGGAGACGGTCGGCTGTTGCCCGCCAGGAAAGCCTGGCCGAGCCTCAATGCCGCCGACTCGCGACCATGTACCTTGCCACCGCTGCCCGATCCCAATGCCACCCTTCCTCCCCGCCAAGATCCACCACACCACCGCGTCCCCCGCCATGATCCGAGTGATGTAGCCGAAGGCCACCACCACCAGACCCGTCGTCCACCGTCGCCGCCCCTGAAGGACCCCGCCTCCGCGCGAAGGGGAGTCCATGGACGCGCCACCATCGCCCATGCCTTTGGAAGCCGGACGCGGCCTCCACCGCCGACCCCGACGGCGGCAGCGGCCAAGAGGAGGAAGATCGGCCAGTCTCTAGCTAGGGTTTGGGTCGTCGCCCGGAGCTGTCTCGCACGAGACGATGATACGTCTCCAACGTATCTATAATTTCTGATGTTCCATGCTAGTTTTATGACAATACCTACATGTTTTGCTCGCACTTTATAATGATTTCATGCATTTTCCGGATCTAACCTATTAACAAGATGCCGAAGTGCCAGTTCCTGTTTTCTGCTGTTTTTGGTTCCAGAAAGGCTATTCGGGCAATATTCTCGGAATTCGACGAAACGAAGACCAAATATCTTATTTTTCCCGGAAGTCTCCAGAACACCGAAGGAGAGTCGGAGGCGGGCCAGGGGGCCACCACACCACACCTGGGCGCGGGCCCAGGCCTGGCCGCGCCGCCAGGTGGGGAGGGCGCCCTGGTGCCCCTCCTGCGCCGCCTCTTCGCCTATATAAGCCCTTTCGACCTAAAAACGCGAGAACGATGGACGAAACTCCAAAAAGACTCCAGGGGCGCCGCCGCCAACGCGAAACTCCGTTTCGGGGGACAGAAGTCTCTGTTCCGGCACCCTGCCGGGACGGGGAAGTGCCCCCGGAAGCCATCTCCATCAACGCCATCGCCTCCATCATGCTCCGTGAATAGTTCCCCCATGGACTACGGGTTCTAGCTGTAGCTAGTTGGTACTCTCTCCCCCATGTACTTCAATACAATGATCTCATGAGTTGCCTTACATGATTGAGATTCATCTAATGTAATCGGTGTTGTGTTTGTTGGGATCCGATGGATTGTTACATTATGATTAGTCTATCTATAAAGTTTGTGAAGTTATTGTTGTTGCAATCTTGTTGTGTTTAATGCTTGTCGCTAGGGCCCGAGTGGCATGATCTTAGATTTAAGCTCTATACTTATTGCTTAGATTGTATCTACAAGTTGTTTGCACATGTCTATGTCCGGAACCCGAGGCCCCGAGTGACAAAGAATCGGGATAACTGGAGGGGAAAGCTTAGGTATGAGGATCACATGTTTTCACCAAGTGTTAATGCTTTGCTCCGGTGCTCTATTAAAAGGAGTATCTTAATTGCCAGTAGATTCCCTTGAGGCCCGGCTGCCACCGGCTGGTAGGACAAAAGATGTTGTACAAGTTTCTCATTGCGAGCACGTATGACTATATATGGAAAACATGCCTACATGATTAATAATCTTGATGTTCTGTCTTAATGCTATTTCAATCCTATCAATTGTCCAACTGTAATTTGTTCACCCAACACTTGTTATTGGAGAGTTACCACTAGTGAAGATAGCTGGGAACCCCGGTCCATCTCTCATCATCATATACTCGTTCTACATGTCATTGGAAGTAGTATCAACTATTTTCCGGTGCCATTGCCTCCGTGTTACTATTACTCGCTGGCTGTGTTACTGTTACTACTTGCTCTCGTATTACTCGCTCGCTTTCACATCACCCCCGTTACTAGTGCTTTTCCAGGTGCAGCTGAATTGACAACTCAGTTGTTAAGGCTTATAAGTATTCTTTACCTCCCCTTGTGTCGAATCAATAAATTTGGGTTTTACTTCCCTCGAATACTGTTGCGATCCCCTATACTTGTGGGTTATCAAGACTATTTTCTGGCACCGTTGCCGGGGAGTCATAGCTCTACTCATAAGTTTACCTGGGGAGTACACACTACCTCTCTCTGTTTTATTTTATTTTGTTTTGCTTAGTTTACTTTTGTCTAGTTTATTTGTGCTTAGTTTATTTCTGTCTAGTATTATTTTGCTTAGTTTACTTTTGTCTAGTTTATTTTTGTTTTGTTTTACTTTTCCCTATATACCCGAAAATCCATAAAAATTTGAAAAACCTAAAAATTAAAAACTGCTATTATGGGAGAACCTACAACCTATTTGGAGCTTATAGAATTATATATGAATTATAGAGAATCAAGAACGGGTAAAGTTATGAGTGTTGTGTGATGCGTGCAGTTAACACACGTCCGTTGGGAACCCCAAGAGGAAGGTGTGATGCGTACAGTAGCAAGTTTTTCCTCAGTAAGAAACCAAGGTTTATCGAACCAGTAGGAGCCAAGAAGCACGTTGAAGGTTGATGGCGGCGGAGTGTAGTGCGGCGCAACACCAGGGATTCCGGCGCCAACGTGGAACCTGCACAACATAATCAAAGTACTTTGCCCCAACGTAACGGTGAGGTTGTCAATCTCACCGGCTTGCTGTAAACAAAGGATTAAACGTATTGTGTGGAAGATGATGATTGTTTGCGAAGAACAGTAAAGAACAATTGCAGTAGATTGTATTTCAGATGTAAAGAATTGGACCGGGGTCCACAGTTCACTAGTGGTGTCTCTCCCATAAGATAAACAGATTTTGGGTGAACAAATTACAGTTGGGCAATTGACAAATAAAGATGGCATAACAATGCACATACATATATCATGATGAGTACTATGAGATTTAATCAGGGCATTACGACAAAGTACATAGACCGCTATCCAGCATGCATCTATGCCTAAAAAGTCCACCTTCGAGGTTATCATCCGAACCCCTTCCAGTATTAAGTTGCAAACAACAGACAATTGCATTAAGTATGGTGCGTAATGTAATCAACACAAATATCCTTAGACAAAGCATCGATGTTTTATCCCTAGTGGCAACATCACATCCACAACCTTAGAGGTTGCTGTCACTCCCCCAGATTCAATGGAGGCATGAACCCACTATCGAGCATAAATACTCCCTCTTGGAGTTACAAGTATCAACTTGGCCAGAGCCTCTACTAGCAACGGAGAGCATGCAAGAACATAAACAACATATATGATAGATTGATAATCAACTTGACATAGTATTCAATATTCATCGGATCCCAACAAACACAACATGTAGGATTACGAGATAGATGATCTTGATCATGATAGGCAGCTCACAAGATCTAACATGATAGCACAATGAGGAGAAGACAACCATCTAGCTACTGCTATGGACCCATAGTCCAGGGGTGGACTACTCACACATCGATCCGGAGGCGATCATGGCGATGAAGAGACCTCTCGGAGATGATTCCCCTCTTCGGCAGGGTGCCGGAGGCGATCTCCTGAATCCCCCGAGATGGGATTGGCGGCGGCGGCGTCTCTGGAAGGTTTTCCGTATCGTGGCTCTCGGTACTGGGGGTTTCGCGACGAAGGCTTTAAGTAGGCGGAAGGGCGGAGTCGGGAGAGTCACGGGGGCCCCACACGCTAGGGCCACGCGGGCCCCCTCTAGGCCGCGCCGCCCTACTGTGTCGGTGCCCCGTGGCCCCACTTCGTGACTCCTTCGGTCTTCTAGAAGCTTCGTGTAAAAATAGGCCCCTGGGCGTTGATTTCGTCCAATTCCGAGAATATTTCCTTACTAGGATTTCTGAAACCAAAAACAGCAGAAAACAACAACTGGCTCTTCGGCATCTCGTCAATAGGTTAGTGCCGGAAAATGCATAATAATGACATATAATGTGTGTAAAACATGTGAGTATCATCATAAAAGTAACATGGAACATAAGAAATTATAGATACGTTTGAGACGTATCAAGCATCCCCAAGCTTAGTTCCTACTCGCCCTCGAGTAGGTAAACGATAACAAAGATAATTTCTGAAGTGACATGCTATCATAATCTTGATCATACTATTGTAAAGCATATGAGATGAATGCAGCGATTCGAAGCAATGGTGAAGATAATGAGTAAACAAATGAATCATATAGCAAAGACCTTTCATGAATAATACTTTCAAAACAAGCATCAATAAGACTTGCATAAGAGTTACTCATAAAGCAATAAATTCAAAGTAAAGGCATTGAAGCAACACAAAGGAAGATATAAGTTTCAGCGGTTGCTTTCAACTTCAACATATATATCTCATGGATAATTGTCAACACAAAGTAATATAACAAGTGCAATAAGTAAACATGTAAGAATCAATGCACACGATTGATACAAGTGTTTGCTTCTAAGATAGAAAGAATAGGTAAACTGACTCAACAATAAAGTAGAAGAATGGCCCTTCGCAGAGGGAAGCATTGATTACTATATTTGTGCTAGAGCTTTTCATTTTGAAAACAAGAAACAATTTTGTCAATGGTAGTAATAAAGCATATGTGTTATGTATAAGATATCCTATAAGTTGCAAGCCTCATGCATAGTATACCAATAGTGCTCGCACCTTGTCCTAATTAGCTTGGATTAACATGGATTATCATTGCATAGCATATGTTTCAACCAAGTGTCACAAAGGGTACCTCTATGTCGCTCGTACAAAGGTCTAAGGAGAAAGCTCGCATTGGATTTCTCGCTTTTGATTATTTTCAACTTAGACATCCATACCGGGACAACATAGACAACAGATAATGGACTCCTCTTTAATGCATAAGCATACAACAACAGTTAAAATTCTCATAAGAAATTGAGGATTAATTGTCCACACTGAAGCTTCCACCATGGATCATGGCTTTAGTTAGCGGCCCAATGTTCTTCTCTAACAATATGCATACTCAAACCATATGATCATGAAAATCTCCCTTACTTCGGACAAGACGAACATGCATAGCAACTCACATGATATTCAACAAAGGTAAAAGTTGATGGCGTCCCCGTAAGCATGGTTACCGCTCAACAAGCAACTTATTAAGAAATAAGACACATAAGTACATATTCTTCACCACAATAGTTTTTAGGCTATTTTTCCCATGAGCTATATATTGCAAAGACAAAGGATAGAATTTTTAAAGGTAGCACTCAAGTAATTTACTTTGGAATGGCGGAGAAATACCATGTAGTAGGTAGGTATGGTGGACACAAATGGCATGGTTATTGGCTCAAGGATTTGGATGCACGAGAAGAATTCCTCTCAATACAAGGCTAGGCTAGCAAGGTTGTTTGAAGCAAACTCAAGTATAAAAGGTGCAGCAAAGCTCACATATGAATATATTGTAAGTATTATAAGACTTTACATTGTCTCCTTGTTGTTCAAACACCTTAACCAGAAAATATCTAGACTCTAGAGATCAATCATGCAAACCAAATTTTAACAAGCTCTATGTAGTTCTTCATTAATAGGTGCAAAGTACATGATGCAAGAGCTTAAACATGATCTATATGAGCACAACAATTGCCAAGTATCAAATTATTCAAGACATTATACCATTTACCACATGCGGCATTTTCCGTTTCCAACCATTTAACAATGAATGAAGTAGTTCAACTTTCGCAATGAACATTAAAGATAAAGCTAAGAACATATGTGTTCATACGAAACAGTGGAGCGTGTCTCTCTCCCAAACAAAGAATGCTAGGATCCGATTTTATTCAAACAAAAACAAAAACAAAAACAAACAGACGCTCCAAGTAAAGCACATAAGATGTGACGGAATAAAAATATAGTTTCACTAGAGGAACCTGATAAGTTGTCGATGAAGAAGGGATGCCTTGGACATCCCCAAGCTTAGATGCTTGAGTCTTCTTAAAATATGCAGGGATGAACCACGGGGGCATCCCCAAGCTTAGACTTTTCACTCTTCTTGATCATATTGTATCATCCTCCTCTCTTGACCCTTGAAAACTTCCTCCACACCAAACTCAAAACAAACTCATTAGAGGGTCAGTGCATAATTCATATATTCAGAGGTGACATAATCATTCTTAACACTTCTGGACATTGCACAAAGCTACTGAAAGTTAATGGAACAAAGAAATCCATCAAACATAGCAAAACAGGCAATGCGAAATAAAAGGCAGAATCTGTCAAAACAGAAAGTCCGTAAAGACGAATTTTTTAGAGGCACCAGACTTGCTCAGATGAAAATGCCCAAATTGAATGAAAGTTGCGTACATATCTGAGGATCACGCACGTAAATTGGCAGATTTTTCTGAGTTACCTACAGAGAATCCTACTCAAATTCGTGACAGCAAGAAATCTGTTCCTGCGCAGTAATCCAAATCTAGTATTGATTTTACTATCAAAGACTTTACTTGGCACAACAATGCAATAAAATAAACATAAGGAGAGGTTGCTACAGTAGTAACAACTTTCAAGACTCAAATATAAAATAAAGTGCAGAAGTAAAATAATGGGTTGTCTCCCATAAGCGCTTTTCTTTAACGCCTTTCAGCTAGGCGCAGAAAGTGTGAATCAAGTATTGTCAAGAGATGAAGCATCAACATCATAATTTGTTCTAATAATAGAATCATAAGGTAACTTCATTCTCTTTCTAGGGAAGTGTTCCATACCTTTATTGAGAGGAAATTGATATTTAATATTACCTTCCTTCATATCAATGGTAGCACCAACAGTTCGAAGAAAAGGTCTTCCCAATATAATGGGACAAGATGCATTGCATTCAATATCCAAGACAACAAAATCAACGGGGACAAGGTTATTGTTAACCATAATGCAAACATTATCAATCCTCCCCAAAGATTTCTTTATAGTATTATCAGCAAGATTAACATCCAAATAACAGTTTTTCAATGGTGGCAAGTCAAGCATATCATAAATTTTCTTAGGCATAACAGAAATACTTGCACCAAGATCACATAAAGCATTACAATCAAAATCATTGACCCTCATCTTAATGATGGGCTCCCAACCATCTTCTAACTTCCTAGGAATAGAGGTTTCAAGTTTTAGTTTCTCTTCTCTAGCTAGCTTTTATGAGAGCATTTGTAATATGTTTTGTAAAGGCCAAATTTATAGCACTAGCATTGGGACTTTTAGCAAGTTTTTGTAAGAACTTTATAATTTCAGAGATGTTACAATCATCAAAATCTAAACCATTATGATCTACAGCAATGGGATCATTGTCCCCAATATTTTGAAAAAATTCAGCAGTTTTATCAGTTTTAGCAGTTTTAGCAGTTTCAGGCAATTTTGCACGATTTGCACCAGGAGTAGAAACATTGCCAACACCAATTATTTTACCATTGATAGTAGGGGGTGTAGCAACATGTGAAGCATTATCATTACTAGTGGTGGTAATAGTCCAAACTTTAGCTACATTATTCTCTTTAGCTAGTTTTTCGTTTTCTTCTCTTTCCCACCTAGCATGCAATTCAGCCATCAATCTAATATTCTCATTAATTCGAACTTGGATGGCATTTGCTGTAGTAACAATTTAATTATCAATATCCTTATTAAGCATAACTTTCAATTTTAAAAGATCAACATCAGAGGCAAGACTATCAACCTTAGAAGCAAGAATATCAATTTTATCAAGCTTTTCCTCAACAGATTTGTTAAAAGCGGTTTGTGTACTAATAAATTCTTTAAGCATGGCTTCAAGACCAGGGGGTACACTCCTATTATTGTTGTAAGAATTCCCATAAGAATTACCATAACTATTACCATTAACGGAAGGATATGGCCTATAGTTGTTACCAGAATTATTCCTATAAGCATTGTTGTGAGAGTGGATTTGGTAACTAGGTGTATACGTGAGCACCCTCTAGATACCGCACGATCTGCGTCGAGATTCTAGCCTCACAAACGGACACCAAACAACGTTAACCTGCCTTTCAAGTTGACGTCGTCCTCTGTCTGCTCCTGAAAAGCGAGCGCGCATAATCTGAGCATGTGGGTCACGGGTGAACAACAAAGAACTGCCATGCATGTGCCTTTAGACGGCGACAATCTGTCAAATAAAGAACTACAATCCAATCATCCAACAGCGCTCGTGAGGTGAGCTAGCATAGGCACGCGATTAACAAACCTCCTCGCTAATTTGATTCTTCTCAAACCTGATCCTCAAATCAAAATCCTGGATTCTAGATCCCGTCACGCGCCGGGCTTGGATGGAGATGGTAGTACTATTTGAGATGAACATGACAGGTAGAATAGGACAGAAGCAGGGTCTACTTTTCAGACGCAACCACATGCACTTTCCTGTGTTAACGGATTAACGGATGGCGTTAGACACATGTCGAGCAGGCACCGCGTGCTCACGTATACACCCGGTCACCAGGCTTCTTTTGGTTGTTGAAATTATTACTTTTAATGAAATTCACATCAACATGTTCTTCTTGGGCAACCAATGAAGCTAAAGGAACATTATTAGGATCAACATTAGATCTACCACTCACAAGCATAGACATAATAGCATCAATCTTATCACTCAAGGAGGAGATTTCTTCAACAGAATTTACCTTCTTACCTTGCGGAGCTCTTTCCGTGTGCCATTCAGAGTAATTTGTCATCATATCATCAAGAAGCTTTGTTGCCGTCCCCAAAGTAATGGACATAAAGGTACCTCCAGCATCTGAATCCAATAGGTTCCGCGAAGAAAAATTCAATCCTGCATAAAAGGTTTGGATGATCATCCAAGTAGTTAGTCCATGGGTAGGGCAATTCTTCACCAAAGATTCCATTCTCTCCCATGCTTGAGCAACATGTTCATTATCTAATTGCTTAAAATTCATTATGCTACTTCTCAAAGATATAATTTTAGCGGGAGGATAATATCTACCAATAAAAGCATCCTTACATTTAGTCCATGAATCAATACTATTTCTAGGACGAGATAGCAACCAATCTTTAGCTCTTCCTCTTAAGGAGAAAGGAAACAATTTCAATTTTATAATGTCACCATCTACATCCTTATACTTTTGCATTTCACATAGTTCCACAAAATTATTAAGATGGGCAGTGATGGCGTGTATTTCACACGTTCGTTGGGAACCCCAAGAGAAAGGTATGATGCGCACAGCAGCAAGTTTTCCCTCAGAAAGAAACCAAGGTTTATCGAACCAGGAGGAGCCAAGAAGCACGTTGAAGGTTGATGGCGGCGGGATGTAGTGCGGCGCAACACCAGGGATTCCGGCGCCAACGTGGAACCTACACAACAGAACCAAAGTACTTTGCCCCAACGAAACAGTGAGGTTGTCAATCTCACCGGCTTGCTGTAACAAAGGATTAACCGTATTGTGTGGAAGATGATTGTTTGCAGAGAAAACAGTAAAACAAGTATTGCAGCAGATTTGTATTTCAAGTATAAAAGAATGGACCGGGGTCCACGGCTCACTAGAGGTGTCTCTCCCATAAGATAAAAGCATGTTGGGTGAACAAATTACGATCGGGCAATTGACAAATAGAGAGGGCATAACAATGCACATACATGTCATGATAAGTACAAGTGAGATTTAATTGGGCATTACGAGAAAGTACATAGACCGCCATCCAACCGCATCTATGCCTAAAAAGTCCACCTTCAGGTTATCATCCGAACCCCTTCCAGTATTAAGTTGCAAAGCAACGAGACAATTGCATTAAGTATGGTGCGTAATGTAATCAACAACTACATCCTTAGACATAGCATCAATGTTTTATCCCTAGTGGCAACGACACAACACAACCTTAGAACTTTACGTCACTCGTCCCGGTATCAATGCGGGCATGAACCCACTATCGAGCATAAATACTCCCTCTTGGAGTTAAGAGCAAAAACTTGGCCAGAGCCTCTACTAATAACGGAGAGCATGCAAGATCATAAACAACACATAGGTAATAACTTGATAATTAACATAACATGGTATTCTCTATCCATCGGATCCCGACAAACACAACATATAGCATTACGGATATATGATCTTGATCATGTTAGGCAGCTCACAAGATCCAACAATGAAGCACAATGAGGAGAAGACAACCATCTAGCTACCGCTATGGACCCATAGTCCAGGGGTGAACTACTCACTCATCACTCCGAGAGGCGACCATGGCGGTGAAGAGTCCTCCGAGAGATGAATCCCCTCTCCGGCGAGGTGCCGGAGGAGATCTCCGTAATCCCCGAGATGGGATTGGCGGCGGCGGCGTCTCGATAAGGTTTTCCGTATCGTGGTTCTTCGTATCGTGGGTTTCGCGATGGAGGCTATAAGTAGGCGGAAGGGCGCAGTCGGAGGGCTGACGAGGGGCCCACACCATAGGGCGGCGCGGGCCCCCCTCTGGTCGCGCGGCCCTATGGTGGCGGCGCCTCGTCGCCCCACTTCGTATCCCTTTCGGTCTTCTGGAAGCTTCGTGGCAAAATAGGACCCTGCACGCTGATTTCGTCCAATTCCGAGAATATTTCATTACTAGGATTTCTGAAACCAAAAACAGCAGAAAACAGCAACTGGCTCTTCGGCATCTTGTTAATAGGTTAGTTCCGGAAAATGCACGAATATGACATAAAGTGTGCATAAAACATGTAGGTATCATCAATAATATGGCATGGAACATAAGAAATTATCGATACGTCGGAGACGTATCAGCATCCCCAAGCTTAGTTCCGCTCGTCCCGAGCAGGTAAAACGATAACAAAGATAATTTCTGAAGTGACATGCCATCATAACCTTGATCATACTATTTGTAAACATATGTAATGAATGCAGCGATCAAAACAATGGTAATGACATGAGTAAACAAGTGAATCATAAAGCAAAGACTTTTCATGAATAGTACTTCAAGACAAGCATCAATAAGTCTTGCATAAGAGTTAACTCATAAAGCAATAAATCAAAGTAAAGGTATTGAAGCAACACAAAGGAAGATTAAGTTTCAGCGGTTGCTTTCAACTTGTAACATGTATATCTCATGGATAATTGTCAACATAGAGTAATATAACAAGTGCAATATGCAAGTATGTAGGAATCAATGCACAGTTCACACAAGTGTTTGCTTCTTGAGGTGGAGAGAGATAGGTGAACTCGACTCAACATAAAAGTAAAAAGAATGGTCCTTCAAAGAGGAAAGCATCGATTGCTATATTTGTGCTAGAGCTTTTATTTTGAAAACATGAAACAATTTTGTCAACGGTAGTAATAAAGCATATGAGTTATGAAAATTATATCTTACAAGTTGCAAGTCTCATGCATAGTATACTAATAGTGCCCGCACCTTGTCCTAATTAGCTTGGACTACCGGATCATTGCAATACACATGTTTTAACCAAGTGTCACAATGGGGTACCTCCATGCCGCCTGTACAAAGGTCTAAGGAGAAAGCTCGCATTTTGGATTTCTCGCTTTTGATTATTCTCAACTTAGACATCCATACCGGGACAACATGGACATTAGATAATGGACTCCTCTTTAATGCATAAGCATGTGGCAACAATTATTATTCTCATATGAGATTGAGGATATATGTCCAAAACTGAAACTTCCACCATGAATCATGGCTTTAGTTAGCGGCCCAATGTTCTTCTCTAACAATATGCATGCTCCAACCATAAAGGTGGTAGATCTCTCTTACTTCGAGACAAGACGGACATGCATAGCAACTCACATGATATTCAACAAAGAATAGTTGATGGCGTCCCCGAAACATGGTTATCGCACAACAAGCAACTTAATAAGAGATAAAGTGCATAAGTACATATTCAATACCACAATAGTTTTTAAGCTATTTGTCCCATGAGCTATATATTGCAAAGGTGAATGATGGAATTTTAAAGGTAGCACTCAAGCAATTTACTTTGGAATGGCGGATAAATACCATGTAGTAGGTAGGTATGGTGGACACAAATGGCATAGTGGTTGGCTCAAGTATTTTGGATGCATGAGAAGTATTCCCTCTCGATACAAGGTTTAGGCTAGCAAGGTTATTTGAAACAAACAAAAGGATGAACGGTGCAGCAAAACTCACATAAAAGACATATTGTAAACATTATAAGACTCTACACCGTCTTCCTTGTTGTTCAAAACTCAATACTAGATGTTATCTAGACTCTAGAGAAACTAAATATGCAAACCAAATTAGCAAGCTCTAAGTGTTTCTTCATTAATGGGTGCAAAGTATATGATGCAAGAGCTTAAACATGAGCACAACAATTGCCAAGTATCAAATTATCCAAGACATTTTAGAGTTACTACATGTAGCATTTTCCAGTTCCAACCATATAACAATTTAACGAAGAAGAAACTTCGCCATGAATACTATGAGTAGAGCCTAAGGACATACTTGTCCATATGCTACAGCGGAGCGTGTCTCTCTCCCATAAAGTGAATGCTAGGATCCATTTTATTCAAACAAAACAAAAACAAAAACAAACCGACGCTCCAAGCAAAGTGCATAAGATGTGACGGAATAAAAATATAGTTTCAGGGGAGGAACCTGATAATGTTGTCGATGAAGAAGGGGATGCCTTGGGCATCCCCAAGCTTAGACGCTTGAGTCTTCTTAGAATATGCATGGGTGAACCACCGGGGCATCCCCAAGCTTAGAGCTTTCACTCTCCTTGATCATATTGTATCATACTCCTCTCTTGATCCTTGAAAACTTCCTCCACACCAAACTCGAAACAACTCATTAGAGGGTTAGTGCACAATAAAAATTCACATGTTCAGAGGTGACCCAATCATTCTTAACACTTCTGGACATTGCATAAAGCTACTGGACATTAATGGATCAAAGAAATTCATCCAACATGGCAAAAGAGGCAATGCGAAATAAAAGGCAGAATCTGTCAAAACAGAACAGTCCGTAAAAATGGATTTTATTAGGGCACCAGACTTGCTCAAATGAAAATGCCCAAATTGAATGAAAGTTGCGTACATATCTGAGGATCACTCACGTAAATTGGCTTAATTTTCTGAGTTACCTACAGAGAATTAGACCCAGATTCGTGACAGACAAAGAAATCTGTTTCTCGCGCAGTAATCCAAATCTAGTATTTACTTTACTATCAAAGACTTTACTTGGCACAACAAAACATAAAACTAAGATAAGGAGAGTTTGCTACAGTAGTAAACAACTTCCAAGACTCAAATATAAAACAAAGATACTGTAGTAAAAACATGGGTTGTCTCCCATAAGCGCTTTTCTTTAACGCCTTTCGGCTAGGCGCGAAAGTGTATATCAAGTAACATCAAGAGATGAAGCATCAACATCATAATTTGTTCTAATAATAGAATCATAAGGTAACTTCATTCTCTTTCTAGGGAAGTGTTCCATACCTTTCTTGAGAGGAAATTGATATTTAATATTACCTTCCTTCATATCAATAGTAGCACCAACGGTTCGAAGAAAAGGTCTTCCCAATATAATGGGGCAAGATGCATTGCATTCAATATCCAAGACAACAAAATCAACGGGGACAAGGTTATTGTTAACCATAATATGAACATTATCAACTTTCCCCAAAGGTTTCTTTTTAGCATTATCAGCGAGATTAACATCCAGATAACAGTTTTTCAATGGTGGCAAGTCAAGCATATCATAGACTTTCTTAGGCATAACAGAAATACTTACACCAAGATCACATAAAGCATTACAATCAAAATCTTTGACCCTCATTTTAATGATGGGCTCCCAACCATCCTCTAGCTTTCTAGGAATAGAAGTTTCAAGTTTTAGTTTCCCTTCTCTAGCTTTTATGAGAGCATTTGTAATATGTTTTGTGAAAGCCAAGTTTACAGCGCTAGCATTGGGACTCTTAGCAAGTTTTTGTAAGAACTTTATAACTTCAGAGATGTGGCAATCATCAAAATCTAAATCATTACAATCTAAAGCAATGGGATTATCATCCCCAAGGTTGGAAAAAATTTCAGCAGTTTTATCACATGCAGTTTCAGCAGTTTTAGCAGTTTCAGGTAATTTTGCGCGCTTTGCACTAGGAGTAGAAACATTGCCAACACAAATTATTTTACCATTAATAGTAGGAGGTGCAGCAACATGTGAATCATTAGCATTGCTAGTGGTGGTAATAGTCCAAACTTTAGCTACATTTTTCTCTTTAGCTAGTTTTTCATTTTCTTCTCTATCCCACCTAGCACGCTAGTTCAGCCATTAATCTTATATTCTCATTAATTCTAACTTGGATGGCATTTGCTGTAGTAACAATTTTATTTTCAATATCCCTATTAGGCATAACTTTCGATTTCAAAAGATCAACATCAGAGGCAAGACTATCAACCTTAGAAGCAAGAATATCAATTTTATTGAGCTTTTCCTCAACAGATTTGTTAAAGGCAGTTTGTGTACTAATAAATTCTTTAAGCACAGCTTCAAGTCCAGGGGGTGTATTCCTATTATTGTTGTAAGAATTCCCATAAGAATTAGCATAACCGTTACCATTATTATAAGGATATGGCCTATAGTTATTACTAGAATTGTTCCGATAAGCATTGTTGTTGAAATTATTATTTTTAATGAAGTTTACATCAACATGTTCTTCTTGGGCAACCAATGAAGCTAAAGGAACATTATTAGGATCAACATTAGTCCTATCATTCACAAGCATAGACATAATAGCATCAATCTTATCATTCAAGGAAGAGGATTCTTCAACAGAATTTACCTTCTTACCTTGTGGAGCTCTTTCCGTGTGCCATTCAGAGTAATTAACCATCATATTATCAAGGAGCTTTGTTGCTTCACCAAGAGTGATGGACATAAAGGTACCTCCAGCAGCTGAATCCAATAAATTCCGCGAAGAAAAATTTAGTCCCGCATAGAAGGTTTGGATGATCATCCAAGTAGTCGACTCCATGGGTTGGGCAATTTTTAACCAAAGATTTCATTCTTTCCCAAGCTTGAGCAACATGTTCATTATCCAATTGTTTAAAATTCATTATGCTACTCCTCAAAGATATAATTTTAGCAGGGGGATAATATCTACCAATAAAAGCATCCTTGCATTTAGTCCAGGAATCAATACTATTCTTAGGCGAGAGATAGCAACCAATCTTTAGCTCTTCCTCTTAATGAGAAAGGAAATAATTTTAATTTTATAATGTCACCATCTACATCTTTATACTTTTGCATTTCACACAATTCAACAAAATTATTGAGATGGGCAGCAACATCATCGAACTAACACTGTAAAATTGCTCTCGCATAACAAGATTCAAGAAAGCGGGTTTAATTTCAAAGAATTCTGCTTGTAGTAGCAGGTGGAGCAATAGGTGTGCATAAGAAATCATTATTATTTGTGCTAGTGAAGTCACACAACTTAGTATTTTCAGGGGTGGCCATTTTAGCAGTAGTAAATAAAACAAACTAGATAAAGTAAATGCAAGTAACTAATTTTTTTGTGTTTTTGATATAGCAAACAAGACAAGTAAATAAAGTAAAACTAGCAACTAATTTTTTTGTGTTTTGATATAATGCAGCAAACAAAGTAGTAAATAAAATAAAGCAAGACAAAAACAAAGTAAAGAGGTTGAGAAGTGGAGACTCCCCTTGCAGCGTGTCTTGATCTCCCCGGCAACGGCGCCGTAAAAATATGCTTGATGGCGTGTATTTCACACGTTCGTTGGGAACCCCAAGAGGAAGGTATGATGCGCACAGCAGCAAGTTTTCCCTCAGAAAGAAACCAAGGTTTATCGAACCAGGAGGAGCCAAGAAGCACGTTGAAGGTTGATGGCGGCGGGATGTAGTGCGGCGCAACACCAGGGATTCCGGCGTCAACGTAGAACCTGCACAACACAACCAAAGTACTTTGCCCCAACGAAACAAGTGAGGTTGTCAATCTCACCGGCTTGCTGTAACAAAGGATTAACCGTATTGTGTGGAAGATGATTGTTTGCAGAGAAAATAGTAAAACAAGTATTGCAAGCAGATTTGTATTTCAAGATAAAAAAATGGACCGGGGTCCACAGCTCACTAGAGGTGTCTCTCCCATAAGATAAAAGCATGTTGGGTGAACAAATTACAGTCGGGCAATTGACAAATAGAGAGGGCATAACAATGCACATACATGTCATGATAAGTACAAGTGAGATTTAATTGGGCATTACGACAAAGTACATAGACCGCCATCCAACCGCATCTATGCCTAAAAAGTCCACCTTCAGAGTTATCATCCGAACCCCTTCCAGTATTAAGTTGCAAAGCAACAGACAATTGCATTAAGTATGGTGCGTAATGTAATCAACAACTACATCCTTAGACATATCATCAATGTTTTATCCCTAGTGGCAACAAGACAACACAACCTTAGAACTTTCGTCACTCGTCCCGGTATCAATGCGGCATGAACCCGCTATCGAGCATAAATACTCCCTCTTGGAGTTAAGAGCAAAAACTTGGCCGAGCCTCTACTAATAACGGAGAGCATGCAAGATCATAAACAACACATAGGTAATAACTTGATAATTAACATAACATGGTATTCTCTATCCATCGGATCCCGACAAACACAACATATAGCATTACAGATAGATGATCTTGATCATGTTAGGCAGCTCACAAGATCCAACAATGAAGCACAATGAGGAGAAGACAACCATCTAGCTACCGCTATGGACCCATAGTCCAGGGGTGAACTACTCACTCATCACTCCGGAGGCGACCATGGCGGTGAAGAGTCCTCCGGGAGATGAATCCCCTCTCCGGCAGGGTGCCGGAGGAGATCTCCAGAATCCCCCGAGATGGGATTGGCGGCGGCGGCGTCTCTGGAAGGTTTTTCGTATCGTGGTTCTTCGTATCAGGGGTTTCGCGACGGAGGCTATAAGTAGGCGGAAGGGCAGAGTCGGAGGGCTGACGAGGGGCCCACACCATAGGGCGGCGCGGGCCCCCTCCGGCCGCGCGGCCCTATGGTGGCGGCGCCTCGTCGCCCCACTTCGTATCCCTTTCGGTCTTCCGGAAGCTTCGTGGCAAAATAGGACCCCGGGCGATGATTTCGTCCAATTCCGAGAATATTTCGTTACTAGGATTTCGAAACCAAAAACAGCGTAAAACAAAGAATCGGCTCTTCGGCATCTTGTTAATAGGTTAGTTCCAGAAAATGCACGAATATGACATAAAGTGTGCATAAAACATGTAGGTATCATCAATAATATGGCATGGAACATAAGAAATTATCGATACGTCGGAGACGTATCAGGCAGCAGCATCATCAGAACTAACACCAGAAAATTGCTCTCTCATAACAAGATTCAGTAAAGCAGGTTTAATTTCAAAGAATTCTGCTGTAGTAGCAGGTGGAGCAATAGGTGTGCATAAGAAATCATTATTATTTGTGCTAGTGAAGTCACACAACTTAGTATTCTCAACGGTACCCATTTTAGCAGTAGAAAATAAAGTAAATGCAAGTAACTAATTTTTTTGTGTTTTTAATATGGAGAACAAGACAGTAAATAAAGTAAAACTAGCAACTAATTTTTTTGTATTTTTGATATAGAGAGCAAACAAAGCAGTAAATAAAGTAAAACAAAGTAAGACAAAAACAAAGTAAAGAGATTGGATGTGGGAGACTCCCCTTGCAGCGTGTCTTGATCTCCCCGGCAACGGCGCCAGAAAAAGAGCTTGATGCGTGCAGCTAACACACGTCCGTTGGGAACCCCAAGAGGAAGGTGTGATGCGTACAGTAGCAAGTTTTCCCTCAGAAAGAAACCAAGGTTTATCGAACCAGTAGGAGCCAAGAAGCACGTTGAAGGTTGATGGCAGCGGAGTGTAGTGCAGCGCAACACCAGGGATTCCGGCGCCAACGTGGAACCTGCACAACACAATCAAAGTACTTTGCCCCACCGTAACAGTGAGGTTGTCAATCTCACCGGCTTGCTTTAAACAAAGGATTAAACGTATTGTGTGGAAGATGATGATTATTTGCGAAGAACAGTAAAGAACAATTGCAGTAGATTGTATTTCAGATGTAAAGAATTGGACCGGGGTCCACAGTTCACTAGTGGTGTCTCTCCCATAAGATAAACAGATGTTGGGTGAACAAATTACGGTTGGGCAATTGACAAATAAAGAAGGCATAACAATGCACATACATATATCATGATGAGTACTATGAGATTTAATCGTGGCATTACGACAAAGTACATAGACCGCTATCCAGCATGCATCTATGCCTAAAAAGTCCACCTTCAAAGTTATCATCCGAACCCCTTCCAAGTATTAAGTTGCAAACAACAGACAATTGCATTAAGTATGGTGCGTATTGTAATCAACACAAATATCCTTAGACAAAGCATCGATGTTTTATCCCTAGTGGCAACAAAGACATCCACAACCTTAGAGGTTGTCGTCACTCCCAGATTCAATGGAGGCATGAACCCACTATCGAGCATAAATACTCCCTCTTGGAGTTACAAGTATCAACTTGGCAAGAGCCTCTACTAGCAACGGAGAGCATGCAAGAACATAAACAACATATATGATAGATCGATAATCAACTTGACATAGTATTAAATATTCATCGGATCCCAACAAACACAACATGTAGGATTACAGATAGATGATCTTGATCATGATAGGCAGCTCACAAGATCTAACATGATAGCACAATGAGGAGAAGACAACCATCTAGCTACTGATATGGACCCATAGTCCAGGGGTGGACTACTCACACATCGATCCGGAGGCGATCATGGTGATCAAGAGACCTCCGGGAGATGATTCCCCTCTCCGGCAGGGTGCCGGAGGCGATCTCCTGAATCCCCCGAGATGGGATTGGCGGCGGCGGCGTCTCTGGAAGGTTTTCCGTATCGTGGCTCTCGGTACTAGGGGTTTCGCGACGAAGGCTTTAAGTAGGCGGAAGGGCGGAGTCGGGAGAGTCACGGGGGCCCCACACGCTAGGGCCGCGCGGGCCCCCTCTAGGCCGCACCGCCCTACTGTGTCGGCGACCCGTGGCCCCACTTCGTGACTCCTTCGGTCTTCTGGAAGCTTCGTGTAAAAATAGGCCCCTGGGCATTGATTTCGTCCAATTCCGAGAATATTTCCTTACTAGGATTTCTGAAACCAAAAACAGCAATTGGCTCTTCGGCATCTCGTCAATAGGTTAGTGCCGGAAGCATAATAATGACATATAATGTGTGTAAAACATGTGAGTATAATCATAAAAGTAGCATGGAACATAAGAAATTATAGATACGTTTGAGACGTATCACTGTGATAGAAAAATTGAATACAATTGCTAAAATCTTGCTTAAACGCCATGATATAAACTGTTGCTCTAAACAGGATACTAAACATCTTAAATTTCAATGTGGCTTTAGTGAGGAAGTTTTAATTAAGAACTATAATTGGAATAGCTATAGTCATTTTGGGTTCGAAGAAGTAGAACAATTTGTTTTGTTTATGGGAGCTTCTGAGATAGAATCCTTCATTGCTAAAAATTATGAAACTTGTGTTGTTTGTAAGGACCTTAAAGATTATGTCTCTTGTATCCTTAATTTTTGCATAGAAATCTACAGTGATAATCCTTATATCATTGATTATAAAGAGAGACTCATTAATGCACAAGAATGCACTCACAATTTGCAGGAACCAGTGGAAGAAGAAATTGATGAACCTGAAAGCTCATTGGATGAAAAAGAGGAGAAAATTGATGAACCTGAAAGCTCATTGGATGAAAAAGAAGAGGAGAGTGATGAACAAAAGGAGAAAGAATGGATTAGCTACCCATGCCAACCTTCTAATGAGAGTAACTCTTTATCTCTTACACTATTTGATTATCCTCCATGCTTACCAAAGACGGATGAATGTTATGTTCCTGTGGATTCTCTTGAAATATTCCCTATGAGTAAAACTTGTGAGAATAATTATGCTACTGTTTATTCATGATAATCCATGCTATTTTGATAAATCTTATGATAATGCTTTATTTGTGTCTGATGTCGAAATGCATGGTACTAAAGAGTTTTGCTTGGCAAATGTTTATGATAAATCTCTAGATGATGGTCCTATGTTACTTGATAATATTAATTGTACTACTAATGAAAATGGGATTGGAGAGATCTTGACTTTATCTATGAGTCCCATATCTTTTAAGATTGATCAATCATCTTGTTACATTATTAATAAAAGTGGGTTTGAAAGTTTTAATCCTATTATTTCTGAGCTTGATATAAATTATGTGTTTGTGGATTATGAAAAGCATGCTTCATGTGATAGTTATGTTGTTGAGTTTGTTCATGAAGCTACTGAAAATAATTATGAGAGAGGAAAATATGGTTGTAGAAATTTGCATGGTACTAAAACACCTCTCTATATGCTGAAAATTTTGAAGTTACTCTTGTTTTATCTTCTTATGCTTGTCACTTTGTTCTTCATGAATTTATTTGTGTACAAGATTCCTATGCGTAGGAAGTGGGTTACACTTAAATGTGTTTTGTATTTTCTTCTTGACGCTCTCTTTTGTTTCAACTCTTATTTCTTGCGAGTGCATCATTAAAACTGCTGAGCCCATCTTAATGGTTATAAAGAAAGCACTTCTTGGGAGATAATCCATGTTTTTATTTTGCTACTATTTTGTTGTGTCTTGGAAGTTGTTACTACTGTAGCAACCTCTCCTTATCTTTATTTTATTGCAATATTGAGCCAAGTGAAGTCTCTAATAGAAGGTTGATGCTAGATTTGGATTTTTGCGCAGAAACAGATTTCTTTCTGTCACAAATTTGGGTAGGATTCTCTGTAGGTAACTCAGAAAAATCTGCCAATTTACGTGAGTGATCCTCAGATATGTACGCAACTTTCATTAGTTTTGAGTTTTCTGATTTGAGCAACGGAAGTACCTCTTAAAAATCCGTCTTTACTGGCTATTCTGTTTTGGCAGATTCTGTCTCTATTTTTTGCATTGTCTCTTGTGGACTTTAAGTGAGGCTTTCTAGACGTGGAGAGCTGTAACTAATGTTTTATTGAGTTCTTGCAATGTGTCACTACAGGGCTAAAGTGGATTAAAGTTTTTTGAGTACTAACCCCTCTAATGAAGTTTATGAGAAGTTTGGTGTGAAGGAAGTTTTCAAGGGTCAAGAGAGGAGGATGATATATAATCAAGAAGAGTGAAAAGTCTAAGCTTGGGGATGCCCCGTGGTTCATCCCCGCATATTTCAAGGAGACTCAAGCGTCTAAGCTTGGGGATGCCCAAGGCATCCCCTTCTTCATCAACTTATCAGGTTTCTTCTATTGAAACTATATTTTTATTCGGTCACATCTTATGTGCTTTACTTGGAGCGTCTGTGTGTTTTTATTTTTGTTTATATTTGAATAAATTCGGATCCTAGCAATCCTTGTTTGGGAGAGAGACACGCTCCGCTTTTTCATCTGAACACTCGTGTTCTTCGCTCTTACTTTTAATGTTCAATGACAAAAGTTGGAAGTTATTGCACTTATTGTTATTTGGTTGGAAACAGAAATGCCTCATATTGTCTTGGATAATTTGATACATGGCAATTGTTTTGAGCTCTCAAAGTAGATCATGATTAAGCTCTTGCATCATGTAGTTTAAACCTATTAGTGGAGAACTACCGTAGAGCTTGTTGAAATTGGTTTGCATGATTGGTCTCTCTAAGGTCTAGATATTTTCTGGTAAAAGTGTTTGAGCAACAAGGAAAACAGTGTAGAGTCTTATAATGCTTGCAATATGTTCTTATGTAAGTTTTGCTGTACCGGTTTATACTTGTGTTTGCTTCAAACAACCTTGCTAGCCAAAACCCTGTACTGAGAGGGAATGCTTCTCGTACATCCAAAACCTTGAGCCAACACCTATGCCATGTGTGTCCACCATAACTACCTACTATGTGGTATTTTATGTCATTCCAAGTAAATACTTCATGTGCTACCTTTAAACAATTCAGAACTTATTATCTCTTATTTGTGTCAATGTTTTATAGTTCATAAGGAAATATGTGGTGTTTTATCTTTCAATCTTGTTGGGCAGCTTTCACCAATGGACTAGTGGCTTCATCCGCTTATCCAATAATTTTGCAAAAAGAGCTGGCAGCGGGGTTCCCGACCCCAATTAATTAACTTTCATTAATAATTCTCTTCACATGTTTTGCCCTGATTCATCAGTAAGCAACTTAATTTTGCAAATAGACACTCTTTCATGGTATGTGAATGTTGGAAGGCACCCGAGGATTCGGTCAGCCACGGCTTGTGTAAGCAAAAGGTTGGGAGGAGTGTCAACCATAAATAAAACTAAAGTACATGTGTAAACAAAAGAGAAGAGGGATGATCTACCTTGCTGGTAGAGATAACGTCCTTCATGGGAGCCGCTCTTTGAAAGTCGGTTTGATGAGGGGGTTAGAGTGCCCACTACCATTCGTTGACAACAACAAACACCTCTCAAAACTTTACTTTTATGCTATCTATATGATTTCAAAACTTAAAAAGCTCTAGCACGTGATTTAATCCCTGCTTCCCTCTGCGAAGGGCCTTTCTTTTACTTTATGTTTAGTCAGTTTACCTACTTCCTTCCATCTTAGAAGCAAACACTTGTGTCAACTGTGCATTGATTCTTACATACTTGCTTATTTGCATTCATCATATTACTTTGTGTTGAGAATTATCCATGAGATATGTATGTTGAAAGTTGAAAGCAACTGCTGAAACTTAAATCTTCCTCTGTGTCGCCTCAATGCCTTTACTTTAAATTTATTGCTTTATGAGTTAACTCTTATGCAAGACTTTTTGATGCTTGTCTTGAAAGTACTATTCATGAAAAGTTTTGCTATATGTTATCTATTTGTTAGCAAACTATAGATCGTTGCCTTGAGTCACTTCATTCATCTCATATGCTTTACAATAGTATGATCAAGATTATGTAAGTAGCATGTCACTACAGAAATTATTCTTTTTATCGTTTACCTACTCGAGGGCGAGTATAGGAACTAAGCTTGGGGATGCTTGATACGTCTCCAACGTATCTATAATTTCCGATGTTCCATGCTAGTTTTATGATAATACCTACATGTTTTGCTCGCACTTTATAATGATTTCATGCATTTTCCGGAACTAACCTATTAACAAGATGCCGAAGTGCCAGTTCCTGTTTTCTGCTGTTTTTGGTTCCAGAAAGGCTGTTCGGGCAATATTCTCGGAATTCGACGAAACGAAGACCAAATATCTTATTTTTCCCGGAAGTCTCCAGAACACCGAAGGAGAGTCGGAGGCGGGCCAGGGGGCCACCACACCACACCTGGGCGCGGGCCCAGGCCTGGCCGCGCCGCCGTGGTGGGGAGGGCGCCCTGGTGCCCCTCCTGCGCCGCCTCTTCGCCTATATAAGCCCTTTCGACCTAAAAACGCGAGAACGATGGACGAAACTCCAAAAAGACTCCAGGGGCGCCGCCGCCATCGCGAAACTCCGTTTCGAGGGACGGAAGTCTCTGTTCCGGCACCCTGCCGGGACAGGGAAGTGCCCCCGGAAGCCATATCCATCAACGCCATCGCCTCCATCATGCTCCGTGAGTAGTTCCCCCATGGACTACGGGTTCTAGCTGTAGCTAGTTGGTACTCTCTCCCCCATGTACTTCAATACAATGATCTCATGAGCTGCCTTACATGATTGAGATTCATCTCGATGTAATCGGTGTTGTGTTTGTTGGGATCCGATGGATTGTTACATTATGATTAGTCTATCTATAAAGTTTGTGAAGTTATTGTTGCTGCAATCTTGTTGTGTTTAATGCTTGTCACTAGGGCCCGAGTGGCATGATCATAGATTTAAGCTCTATACTTATTGCTTAGATTGTATCTACAAGTTGTTTGCACATGTCTATGTCCGGAACCCGAGGTCCCAGAGTGACAGCAACTGGGATAACTGGAGGGGAAGGCTTAGGTATGAGGATCACATGTTTTCATCAAGTGTTAATGCTTTGCTCCGATGCTCTATTAAAAGGAGTATCTTAATTGCCAGTAGATTCCCTTGAGACCCGGCTGCCACCGGCTGGTAGGACAAAAGATGTTGTACAAGTTTCTCATTGCGAGCACGTATGACTATATATGGAAAACATGCCTACATGATTAATAATCTTGATGTTCTGTCTTAATGCTATTTCAATCCTATCAATTGCCCAACTGTAATTTGTTCACCCAATACTTGTTATTGGAGAGTTACCACTAGTGAAGATAGCTGGGAACCCCGGTCCATCTATCATCATCATATACTCGTTCTACATGTCATTGGAAGTAGTATCAACTATTTTCTGGTGCCATTGCCTCTGTGTTACTGTTACTGCTGCTGTATTACTGTTACTACTGCTCTCATATTACTGTTGCTTTCACATCACCCATGTTACTAGTGCTTTTTCAGGTGCAGCTGAATTGACAACTCAGTTGTTAAGGCTTATAAGTATTCTTACCTCCCCTTGTGTCGAATCAATAAATTTGGGTTTTACTTCCCTTGAAGACTGTTGCGATCCCCTATACTTATGGGTTATCAGACGACCTGGGGCGAAGATCGGGTGGGGAGGGAGGAGAGGGGGTGGGAGGGGCCGGTGGTGGAGGGTGGGCGGCGCCGCCGGAAGAGAGGGTGGGCGCCAGCTAGGGTGGAGTTGCGGCTGCCGTCTGCTGGATTTTTTTTTTCTGCAATTTGACACTCAAAATATTCGTGTCGCGCTGCAGCTTGTTGAGCAAACTAGCAAAGTAATTGTACAGTACAATTTACACGGCTACAGTTCCTCTATTCTGTGTTTTTGAATGACACTTTGAAAAGTATGAAGACCATCTTTTTCTAGCTCGTACACTTGTACGGCTAGAAAAGTTCACTCGGCATAATATCGGGACACGCACAGCCAAAAGACCACACGTGGCCGTATCGACGTAACGCTTGACATGCCCTGCCATCTTCACTTCTTCAGTCTGGTTGATGCTCGCCATTCGTTTCCATCTTTCACTGTCTTCTCATTCATTTCTCCCACAAAACAAAAAATATTTCCGGGGACCTCGTCTCTCATTTCCTCGTGCGCAAAATACCCTCCAGAAGTTTCCACGTGCTCTCGGAAGAAAAAAATATCATATATCATAGGCTATATAAAGCAGCCCCATTGGTCACCTTGTGGTATCAAAAACAAACCGCATTGAGCAAATACCCATCCCCCTTGAGCTTCCTCTCTTCTCGTTCCACACTCCCATTTCTTTCTTGCTTATACAATTTACCATCCCAGCTTCAAGAATTTTAGCTTTGCTGTATTTTAGCATATAATGGCTCAGTTTGCGCCCCGGGTCACCATGGAGGTCACGCCTTCGAAGCTGGCGTCGATCATCAGGCGCGCAAGGCTGCCGAGGAAGCTCGACCCGATCGCCGAGGATGATAGGGAGGCCATGGAGTCGTCCCCGGGAACGTTCAATCCCAATGCAAGCTACGGAAAGGAGGCCAACAAGAGCGCATTCCTCGCGCCGATGGCAAAAGCCTAGATCGATCGATCAACAGGAAGTCAGGAACGATGGAGTTTGTAGGTAGCTGGCCTTTCTCTCGTTTTTTGGTCTGGGCAGATTTTTAGCTAGCAGACCTGAACTTCATCAAAGAGTATCTTCGTTTTCGCTACAGCAGCTGTTGCTGTTTTACTCTATTTATTTAGTGGTACCAGAAAGGGGCCTTCTTTGTGCCGAGAGTAAGTTGCTCGTGTTGGAGCAGGAGTAATAGTGTAACCTCGAATAAATGTTAGATCTGAGTCTGTTCTCGTGAAAAGTGAAAAGCCTTTCTTGGTTTTGCCAGTTGCTAGTGTGGAAGAAGAAAAGCATGATATATTCAGAAACAGCAGAGCTTCTTGCCAAATTGAGAAACTACTGAAGCTAGAAGGCGATTCTGAATATTTATTATTGGCTAAAGAGATATCCAGCTTTTTACATAGACGGACCCCTGACTGTATGGTTAGTGTTGAGCATGGACTGAACGTTGTTTATAATCACCCTCTGATTGTACTAAGAACTATTGAACCAATCGTATCTAAGATCAAAACGATCTTCTTTGTATGCAAAACAATGACGAAAATCCTCACTGCAATTTTGTTTATATAAAAATAATTTTTTACGAAGAGCATGTACAAAGCCAACGGTTAAATAAGTTTTAAAAACCTGATTATTGATATCTAAGCCATCTAAATTGTGTTTCCTGTGTTAGTTTTGCTCTATGCCCAACCATGGCTAGCTCATACATGTATGTTTGCTTCCATTTCTGAATGTTAGATTTTCATCTCTGAAGATTATCTTGTTTCTGACAATCCATAGGCCCCCCATGTTGCACGTATGATGATATCCATGTTGAAGGGAACATTAGCTTGTCTTTGATATATTCAAAAGCTTAAAGTACAGGATTTATGTCTTTTGTTGACAAATAAAGTCCCAATAGTTTCAAGTAAATGGACATCTCCAAAGAAAAGATGGTATACAGTTTATTCCTCCAAATTATAGTTGCCATCAAGACGATCTTTATTTTCACTATAACTGGAAATTTCCACATTAACTGCAAAGCACAGAGGTAGGTTGCCCTAATGGTTGCCTCCTGATAATATGTGTATTACCATCTGGTACAGTTGTATAAGAAAAAGCTATGTCTCCAGACATAATAAATCAAATCCTACTCTATTTCAAAATTAAGGTATAAACTCTTGTGTTCTGGACTACTGGTAAATTGCACAAGCAACAGGGTGGCACACATCTACTCGTATCCTAGGGTTCCTGTCTCTTCAGATCGCAAGATAAGAATAAAAGAAACATCGGAATAGAATGTCGTGACATGTGAAATTCTACAGAAATCGTAGTCAGATAATTGGGCACTAGAAGTTGTTTTGGTAGCACCACAGGAAATTTTCATACCGATTGAGTGCATATTATAGTTTTCATAGAAACAATGGAAATTCGAAGGGTCAAACTTCATGTCACAAATCGTATAGAATGTTAGCTTAGAAAAGTAATTCATAAGAATTTTGGAGGTTCAGTTCCTTGAACCAAATGGACTCTATAAAAAATCATATAGATTGAGATACTAAAATATGTTTATGGAAATTCTTTGCACCTGCTGTGTGTCTCAGCGCAACTAGCTAGGTCACAAACTCATAAGCAGGTTTGCCATGTGAGAAACAATTTGTCTGGAACCCCAAAAGGAAGTGAACAAAATGTTCAGAACAGTAGAATTGCAGTTGGGCCACCTGAAACCCGATGAACCGCCTTACAAGTTACAATCATTTTGGGCCAGGCCATGTACGTCTTTAGGGCCTTTTGATCCGCAAGATTCTAAAAAAGCAGGAATAGGGAAAAAGCAAGATTGCAATGTCATGGTACCTTCAATCTTATAGGATTTCAATTGTATCAAATTTTGTTTGATTTCATCACAAGAAAACCAAAAGAATTCTGAAAAGAGGTTTTGGTTTGGGTGGATGTTAGATTTTCTATGAAATCTAGTGCAAAGCATTACTTAGGAAAAAAAATCCTATAGGATTCAATCCTCCGAATCAAACAGCCACCATAAAAAAAAAGTCTAAGATTTGAATCCTCCAAATTTTCTATGCAAATCCTTTGAAACAGAGAGGTTCTTAATTGGCCATCCTATTTTCTCAACATAGGTTAGCTCGTCTAAATTAGTTAGTAATTTAGGATATCACCGCGCAAACAAATTGGCTGTATAAAGACCAATTAATTTTGCAAGTTTTCTACTCCTGAGTAGGAATGTTTGGATTAGTTTCCTGATTTCTCCGTAGCTATAGGACTTCAGCTATACAAGTGGCTGGCTAGTTCTCGTTGTCAACTTGTCATTCACGTTCATTCACAAAAGGAAAGAAAAAACTTGTCGTTCACCTTTCCTAATGTTGTCGAAGCCATGCATGCCAGCAGGCAATATATAGCTTCATCAGACTGCAATTTGATATCAGTCCGATAGAAACAACTATTTCTCTGTTATGCGTCAACCCGTAGCCTCTGTTTGGAACTCAGGAATGTTGATGTAACTTCGAAAAGTCGGTTGATTCTTGATTTCTTGCACGCGAAAGTATTGTAACACATTCCTGATTAACCATTCAGTGTTGAAATAATAAAACCTTTACTGCTTTGGCACCATGAGCGGGGCCTCTCAGGACACTGAAATAACAACACAAGGATCAATGTATATGCACCGCTCTGTGACCGTGTTGTATGCACAAACGAGCATGAATCAGTTGATGCCTACCCTAGACACAAGGGCCAGGCAGCAGGCACATGGTGCCCGTCCTTCCCAGATCATGAATTCATGATGGCCATCTCCTTTTGCTGTGCGGAGCAAAGCTAGATGGCAGGGGAGACGAGATGTCTTGGAAACATTTCCCAATCACCCTGAAGCGTTGATAGCAACCAGTGCCTGCCCGCAAGGGGCAACTCGACTGGCAATGGCCAAGGTCGTTGCCAGGACTCTAATCCTGGCCGTATTAGCTAAGATATGTTGTGAACGCAGGAGTTTCAAGAAGATTTATATGCCCTCCAGATGGGAGTAGTTTTGGACGGTCCTTGGTGCTGGTGGCGGTTTGGTAAAGCTCGACTACATGAGTAACTAGTCATCAATGGTCTTTGCAGAGACACCTAACTATAGCATATTAGCATGGCAGGTGTTAGTCACTATGAGCACTGAACGTGTATGATCCCTCCAGATATGGGTGCCATTTTTGCGATGGCATGAGAAAAACTAATTGTGCCTTGCAGAGACACATTTAGGTCACTAAATTAGGTGTACTGCTACTTTTTTTTTCAACACTAGAAGCCAAGAAACAATTGTAATCTGTAAACGGAATGAGTCCCTTGTTTGGGAGCCTCGCCAATCTTCCTCTGTTAAAACAACCTGAACTGAACTGAAAGTATGAAGATTTACGAGCGATCAATCGTGTGTATATGTGTATCTTTTCATAGTCAGGATGGGGTCCAACCTCCATTTCTAAGAAAAATATATTCATAGTTAACGTTGATGGGGTTCGTTGCATAGAAAACAAAAAAATTCCTACCGCAAAGACGAATAAATCCAAGATCTAATCTATTGAACACCCAAGATCTAATCTACAAGATCGGAGCAACGAGATTGATATGAGACTAACCCTTGAAGATTTCCAAAGCCTACGAGATTAGATCTCGTTGTTGGTGTAGACGATCGTCCCCGGTGCTGCAATCCGGCAGCACCTCCGTACTCGGTCGCGCGTACGGTGTCGATGAAGCCCGTCCTCTCCCCGTTCCAGCGGGCAGCGGAGGTGTGGTAGATCCCCTCGGAATCCCAGCAGCACGACGGCGTGGTGGTGGAGGTGGAGGAGAAATTCCTGCAGGGCTTCGCCAAGCCTGCGCAGGAAGAAGGAGGAGGGAGAGAGGGGCGGCTAGGGCTTGGGGGGATGATGTGCTGCGCCCCAGCCCTCCCCTCCCTCTTATATAGGCGTGGGGGGGCTGCCTTGGCCCCTCCTCCAAGCCCTAGGGTCGGCCAAAACAAGGGGGGCAACTTCCCCCCCAAGTTAAGTCCCTATTTTCAAGGGATTTGATCTTATCCACTAGATTCAACCACATGGGCCTTGGGGGGCTGGTGTGCCTGGCCCATGTGGGCCTATGCGACCCCCTCCGGTCCATGTTGGTCGTCCGGGATAGGTGGGCCCCACTATGGTACCCTCCAGAACCTTCTAGAACCTCCGGTACAATACCGAAAAAATCCTGAACTTTTCCTGTAACCCTGAAAATGACTTCCCATATATGAATCTTATTCTCCGGACCATTCCGGACCTCCTCGTGATGTCTTGGATCTCATCCGAGACTCCGAACAAACTTCGGTATCCATCTCATATTCCGAATCTACTTATGCGACATCGAACCTTAAGCGCGTCACCCTACGGTTCGTGAACTATGCAGACATGGTCGACACTCCTCTCCGACCAATAACCAATAGCGGGATCTGGAGATCCATAATGGCTCCCACATATTCAACAATGACTTAGTGATCGATTGAACCATTTACATACGATGCCGATTCTCTTTGTCTCGCGATATTTTACTTGTCCGAGGTTCGATCATCGGTATCTCCATACCTTGTTCAACCTCGTTACCGACAAGTACTCTTTACTCGTACCGTGGTATGTCATCTCTTATGATCCAATCATATGCTTGCAAGCCAATCAGACGACATTCCACCGAGAGGGCCCAGAGTATATCTATCCGTCATCAGGATGGACAAATCCCACTATTGATCCATATGCCTCAACTCACACTTTCCGAATACTTAATCTCATCTTTATAACCACCCATTTACGCAATGGCGTTTGATGTAATCAAAGTACCCTTCCGGTGTAAGTGATTTACATGATCTCATGGTCGAAGGACTAGGTAACTATGTATCGAAAGCTTATAGCAAGTTGAACTTAATGACTTGATCTCATGCTACGCTTATTTGGGTGTATGTCCATTATATCATTCACCCAATGACATAACCTTGTAATTAACAAGATCCAATGTTCATGATCACAAGACCATGATCATCTATTAATCAACAAGCTAGTTATACAAAAGGCTTACTAGGGACTCCTTGTTGTTTACATGACACACATGTATCAATGTTTCGGTTAATACAATTATAGCATGGGATGTAAACATTTATCATGAACACTAAGATATAACAATAACTAATTTATTATTGCCTCTTGGGCATATCTCCAACAGTCTCCCACTTGCACTAGAGTCAATAATCTAGTTTACATTTGAAAAGATATAACACCTTGGCCTTCTGGTGCTTATCATGTTTTGCTCACGGGAGAGGTTTTTAGTCAACGGATCTGACTGTTCAGAAACGTATGTATTTTGCAATTCATTTGCATCTCTACGCATCACTCATTTTCCAAAATGAGTCGGCATTAATCATATATGTTCAGTCTTCTGGTGGAACCTTAATTCCGCGGTCTGAAATATGTCACTAATATTGTCACACACAATATAGCTTCAAAGTTCTGACGCTATCGGAACTACACCAAGTTCTCAAAGAACTCCTCGACTTAAACATCCTCAGTCATTGTCGAACAATAACATACTCTGCCTTCGTTTGTAGAATCCGTCACAATATTTAGAACTCATCTAATCTAGCATATACTTCTTCTAGCTTATTGTGCTACCTTTTAAACAACACTTAGCCTAATTGAGATTGGAATTTTATTTTTATATGTGAACAAACTAATATCGGTGCAACACCTTACAGCAATTTGTTTGTCATTACCCCATACAAAAACTATATATATATATATCCTTGGTTCTTCTAAAGCACCCAGGGATATTCTTACTGTTGTCCAATGATCATTACATGAATCATTCTGGTATATGCTCGTAACACTTTAGAGCACAGGACATCTGATTTTGTACATATTATTCGTGATCTAAAATCACTCATGTGTTTTTACTCATCGCGTGTCAAATACACTCAAGTCCTGTTAAACCTTCACATGGAAAAGAACACCTTCTTAATATTTTTATATTGAACCACTTCAATATTCATTCTATGTACTTTGACTTAAACTTATTATGTGTTTCAATCTATCTTCATAGATCTTGACACTAAATATGTTTGAGTCCATATCCTTTCATTGAAGTTAATTCTCAATGAAACTTTTTAGTCACATCAAGTATATAATTACATCAATTATAATCAATGATATGTCATCCACATATAATATTATAACTATGTCTCAGCGCTCCCACTTAATTTTTTGCAAATGCAAGCATCTTCATCGTTTCTGATGAAATCACAACTCTTTGATTATTTCATCCGGTGAAGATTCCAACTCCGTGATACTCACTTCATCCAATTGAAGTTTGTATACTTGTCTAGTGTTCCACGGATCAGCAAATGCTTGGTTGTATCTAGTATACATCCTTAATATACACTTCTGGAAGGTATGTATTTCTGTCATCCTACTAGCATATCTCATAAAAGCAATATGTAGCGATTACTAGAATAATCCACATAGACTATAAGCATTGCTACGGAAGATCTAATCTTATCATAGTCAACTCTTTGAACTTTGTCGTAAACAACTTTTCGATAGGTCGAGCTGAAAGGATCGTATGCCGCACCTAGAGGGGGGGTGAATATGTGCTAACCAATTTTTAGTTCTTTTTCAATTTAGGCTTGACACAAAGGTAAATTCTCTAGATATGCAACTAAGTGAATTTACCTATATGACAAGGTTATCAACTAAGAAAGATATAGCTACGCAATA
>NC_061508.1:208905940-209033991 GCF_022539505.1 Lolium rigidum
AAATCAACGCCCGTGGTCTTATTTTTCCACCGAAGCTTCCGTAAGACCGAAGAGCATACGAAGTGGGGCCACGAGGCGCCGTAACCACAGGGCGGCGCGGCCAGCATGGGGCCCGCGCCGCCTATGGTGTGGGGCCCCCGCGCCGCCCTCCAACTCTGCCCTTCCGCCTACTTAAACTCTCCGTCGCGAAACCCCTATCACCGAGAGCCACGATACGGAGAAAGTTCCGCAGACGCCGCCGCCGCCAATCCCATCTCTGGGGATTCATGAGATCGCCTCCCGCACCCCGCCGGGAGAGGGGAATCATCTCCCGGAGGACTCTTCATCACCATGATCGCCTCCGGACTGATGTGTGAGTAGTTCATCCTTGACTATGGGTCCATAGCAGAGCTAGATGGTTGTCTTCTCCTCATTGTGCTATCATGTTAGATCTTGTGAGCTGCCTATCATGATCAAGATCATCTATTTGTAATGCTACATGTTGTGTTTGTTGGGATCCGATGAATATGGAATACTATGTCAAGTTGATTATCAATCTATCATATATGTGTTGTTTATGTTCTTGCATGCTCTCCGTTGCTAGTAGAGGCTCGGCCAAGTTGATACTTGTAACTCCAAGAGGGAGTATTTATGCTCGATAGTGGGTTCATGCCTCCATTGAATCTGGGACAAAGGACGTAAAGTTCTAAGGTTGTGGATGTGCCGTTGCCACTAGGGATAAAACATCAATGCTTTGTCTAAGGATATTTGTGTTGATTACATTACGCACCATACTTAATGCAATTGTCTCGTTGTTTGCAACTTAATACCGGAAGGGGTGCGGATGCTAACCCGAAGGTGGACTTTTTAGGCATAGATGCATGCCGGATAGCGGTCTATGTACTTTGTCGTAATGCCCCGATTAAATCTCATAGTAGTCATCATGATATGTATGTGCATTGTTATGCCCTCTCTATTTGTCAATTGCCCAACCGTAATTTGTTCACCCAACATGCTATTTATCTTATTGGAGAGACACCACTAGTGAACTCGTGGACCCCGGTCCATTCTTTTACATCTGAAATACAATCTACCGCAAACTCGTTCTCTACTGTTCTTCGCAAACAAACATCATTTTCCACACCATACGTTTAATCCTTTGTTTACAGCTAGCCGGTGAGATTGACAACCTCACTGTTTAGTTGGGGCAAAGTATTGTGATTGTGTTGTTGTTGCGGTCAGAAACCCACCGGCGGGCAGCGACTGGCAACACCGTAGAGCCGGGAACAACTAGGGCTGCGGCTGGCCCCAGTCCCTCATAGCGACGGCCCGCAAAGCCTCCTGGTCACACGTCCGATGCTATCGCAAGGGCGTGCCACCTGACCTATACCCGGTCAGAAGGTGTTGGATGATGCCTCGCTTAGTTTCCTCGCATGGCATACACGTAAACGTTAAATACGAGCCTCGATCGGCTCAAAGTTATCTCCGTGAATCGGCTCAAAGAGCCGATCCACCCATGATTCGTACGAGGTGCACGAATATATGGTGGTCCTGCTTGATCAAGATAAAGCTGAAACGATCTACGACGATTTAGGGCTTTCACCGCATAATCGGATCATCCTACTCACGATTGGGCCTCGCGCTCGCGTACGGTGATCGTAAGCCGATCCTAGACAGGGGCCTAAAACCAACACGAGGTTGATCCCCGAACATCCCGTCTAGGGCTAGCAAATTACACCCTACACGCCGCCGGATCCTCCAACCCTTTGTAAGGCCTAACTATTGCGGATATTAAACTAATCCTTGAAGAACAAGGAGCAACCGTAACGGATCGGATCTACTAAACTATGATCAAGCGGTGCCGCCCTACACCTAAGATAGGTGTAAGGGCGGCTAGATGTATAAGGGTTGCACTACGACAAAGATATGATACGAAGAACAATGCTAACCCTAACACATCTAAGATAACTACGTTGCTCGCCATCAAAAAGGCTTCAAGACGAGCAACACATGAACAACGTGGTAGAGCTTAGGCCGCCTTGATCGCAAGATGCGATCTAGGCAGCATGATGCTTACCGGAGAAACCCTCGAGACGAAGGAGTTGGCGATGCGCCGAGATTTGTTTGTGTTGAACGTTGGTTGTTGTTTATTTCATAAACCCTAGATACATATTTATAGTCCAAGGGACTTTCTAATTCAGGCGTGCACCTAACCGTGCACGGGTAAAACTCCAACTCCTAACCGACACGTAATCTAATATGTTACAGGTACATGGGCAAACTAGCCCAAATTTTGCATGTAAGGCCGATTCACATATTCCTTCTATATATATAATCTTTAAGCCCATCTTGATCACGGCCCACCTCTGACTCGGTCAAATTCTGGTGATAACACATGCCCCCTGGTTTTGGAAATGTCATTTCCAAAATCATTATGCTTATCCTTCATCGGGTCATGTCATGGCGTCTTGCCTCCTTGACTTCATCACCAATCTAAAAAATGAAGGAATGTCTCTCACTTAACTCTGCCGATAGCCGCAGTCGCACTCCCAAAAGAGCCGATGGTATCACATCGCCTCTACGATAAAACGGGAGCAAGGCTAACCTAACCGTCCCTCCAAACGGTAACCCGCGCCCTTCGTCCGAGAAACTCAGATCCCCAAATCGCCGCCCAGCAGCCTCTACGGATCTCGCACCTCGCCCGCGCCGTCCCGATTCCCTCGCCGCATCCAATGGCGGAATCATCCAACGCCAACGCCATGGTCTCCCGGTCTCAAGGTAATCCTCAACAGCCCCTTGCCGCATGCATCAATATCAGAGTAAACAGCAAACACCTGAATTAATGTTCTATTCCACTATCAATTTTAGGTCTCGTACATCCTCGCCGCCACATCCTTCTCTCGCAAATTCTATGTGCCTCGGTCCTCGTTCTTCCGAGAGTCCCGCCCTCTTAATTTCATGCGAAGCTACCGTAATCCCCTTCGTGAATCGAACTTAGATCCGACCTCCCGGGCCGACCGCCTCGCGAGCCCGGCCTAATCCCCCCGAAGGTTGGGTGACATGGTACAACGAGTATCCAAAACCCATTATGCCACCCGGGAAGCCATAGGGATAGCCGATGCCCCGTCATTATCATTGTCTCCTCTTGAGAAGAATGAAAATATTCTCAAAACCATCGGCTACTTCCGGTCCGACGCACCGAACCGCTTTCATGTTTGGCCATGGCCCTATGACACCAACCCCGCCGGATGTGGCCATGATCACAAGCCTAGATATTGCATCCCCAAGCCCTTCCGCATTCAAACTGCCGAAAGTCCCTTTCACCCTTTCTTCTAAAAAGAGTGTACCAGCTTGGGGTGCCTACCTCAATCGTTATATGAAGACCAAAGGCCCCGTGACGAGAGAGAACACACAGCCCTTCCCGAACTTTTGGTTGGAACACTTCATATTCTCGTGGCTCCATCACTTGCCCCTACCAAGAATTACCTTTCCCTAGCCTATGAACCGGCCAAAGGCACCCATCTTGGCCTAGGCAAATCGTTCCTTGGAGAGGTCTATCGATCTCTTCAACTCGATGTCCGTCAAACCGTTTCTCTCAAAAGATAGCTTAAAACCGGCGGTCCCCGGTGGTTTATTCAAGCAGGGCGCAGTCTATACTTTCTGCAACTAGATCCCGTATTTCCCACCTTTGACCTCCTCGCACCTTTCCGTATGCTAACGGGAAGGATATCCGATGCACCAGCCTAGTGGCCAAGCCTTGTATGGTCTCCTGTGCAGCAGGCCGATCCCTAAGGAAGCAAGCAGGTGGTTCAAGATCTTCTTCCAAGGTTTGGACAACCCCTCGTTCTTTCCTTATACCGAACCGGGGAATTTTGAAAATCCAGCCTCCTTTCGATTGGATAACTTTGCCGATGACGATAGCACCCAAAGATCCGTATTCCATCATGATTCGGCCCTGCTTCCTCCCTCGTTGGCATGAGTACCTCAAACATGATCATCAAGCCCGGTTATGAGTGTTATCAACCGGTAGTAGTAGCCCGTCGCTCGGTCTTGGGCAGGTGCCTCCACACTTCTTCTCTTACACCACCTCGACAAGCAGCGCAGCCGAACCGCCCGACATCCTTACTGGCCAAAGGTGTTATACCTTCTTTGATGCTTCTGCCATTCCAATTCCCCACAACCTCCGTTTCTCCTTCACTACCGACGGTTTCGAGACTTGGTGGTCCATGTGGAAGACCCATGTCTTCTGTGAAGGGCTTTAGGACCGCCGCTGAGACAACTTTATGCCGAGTATGACATCCCCGCGTACTCGGCACCATCTCTCGAAAATATTTCCCGTAACCGCTTATGGTGATTGTCTCAGTGACCCAACTCCATCTCCTCGGCAGCAACAAGATGGCCCAGCTCCCACGCAAGCCGATGGTTCTCCTTCGTATTCCTTCCTCCGGCCCCGTAGTCTCTCTTCTCGCCGCAGCTCGCCACCTCTCGAAGAAAGTCATAATGCAAGAGCCACCGATTTCACCGAAATCGGCTCCCAAGAGCAAAGCATCTTCGGCCAGCTGTGCCCCCGAGCCTCGACTCAGTGCGAGGACGGCGTTGAGGAAGTGGTGGCTGTCGTGAAGACCCCGAAGCGCAAAGCTCCCGCCCAGAAAGCTTGCGTGCAAGTTGTATCGTGTCTTGACCGACCGCATTCGCCTTCCCAACCTTTGTAACATGGTTGTACCTATTCTTTCAGTACTTCCACCGAAGAGAACTCCAGTTGAGGGGAGCACAAGCCCAAATCCAAGGGACTCCTCCCCGTGCGATACATGAAGATCCACCACACAAAGCCGCACGTGACTCGCCAACGTCGGCTTCTAGGAAAAGGTCGACTCCCGAGCCTCGCCGCCCTTCAGTGCTCCGATCCAAACGAGGTCACGCATGAAGCGCCGATGCGTCAAAAGGGCTCGCGACAGGCCCAAAAGTCTCCTCGCCAGCCGTGAAGTTTCAAAATGTAATCTCCTCAACGAACCGTGTTCCACATCGTCTTGTCACTAACTGGATTGCTTCGCCATTTCCCTTGCGTACCAATGAGACTTCTAGCGGGACGTTGAAGAGGTGCCGATGCCATCCGCCGCCCTTGGCCTATCCAACTCGCCAAGCGTGACCGGACCGTGGCTAACTCCGGCCTGCACTACCGCGCGCAAAGCCGATTGTCACCACATCGGCTTCCCTTCCTTTTTGGGAGAGGTAAGCTCTCTCTCTCTCTCTCTCTCGGCTTACTCTTTTCCCTTTTCCGTATGCTCATGCCGCTCTTGCTCGTCCGTCGTGGGTGTGATCCTTCAAGCTTGCCGACGTTCGACCCCGACTCCATCGAGCCAGCCGTTTCCAAAGCGTGTGAAGAGCCGTACCCTAGCGCGGCTGGAAGGCCCGCTCCAAGTCGTCTCAAAGTTTTGCTCTCCTCCCGCGTCGATACCCCGGTCGAGAACCCCGAGGGAGATCAAGGGCATCCTCGAAGACATCCAGCTCCCGTCTCCCGCTGACGCCTGTGCCAAGCTTTGGCCGGCAGTGACTTTGTCAGCTGTACAGTCAAGGGTGCAGCCGGCTCGTCAAAGTGATTACTCTTCGCCGCGCCCAACTCCCGTTGAGAGCCGATATCGTGCATAAATGTCAACGGCTCAACGAGAAGAAGGCCGCTTAGATGCCAAGACCGCCACTTCTACTCATAGTGTCAAACTTGAGACCTTGCGCAAGGAACTCGGAGGACCTTGAAAAGAGGGCCAGGGAGACCAAACAACTTATCCAAGATGAGGAATCCTCATTGCTCGCTCCCAAGAGGAAGCAAAAAAGGTCTCACCGCTGATCCGAAGACCGACTCCGGCTGAAATTGCGTCCCCGAGGCAGCCACTCGAGTGATGGGGAGACACGAGGACGACGAGGCCGAGATCGCCGAGGTGGATCGAATCCACGCGCCGATGCTCTTCACGCTCTTAACGCTTTTCTTCGCAGGGCCTCTTTGTGTAAACCGATACCGTAAACTTGCTTCGGTCACGTACTTGTCAAAGTCGACCGCCGTGCATCGGCTTTCTTAACATTCGAAGGCAAGAATGACCAGCGCATCGGCTCTGGTTGCATCGCCAACTCGATTTGATGATTTTTTTTTTGTTTATATCGGCCACCAAAATTCCTCCGCACATGCTCAATGGTGTCGCGCATGCTCATATGATTAGGTGCCCCCCGAGCCGATTCTGCCAGTGCAACCGCCGAAATCGGCTCTATGGTTAGCCAAGGTACTACGATGTGAACGTCGGCTTCGTTAGGAACAATGCGGGATTTCTTCCAGTGCATCACCCGACGCATCCCATTGCCCATTAGATCGACGTTGGAGCCTAGCACCGAAAGCATGGTGAGGATGATTTTGGCCGATTCTTAGGAATGTGTCTTCTATGTTAAGTAGGTCCACGAAGGTCCGGCGCATGCTCTTCACTGTGTCTTTGGGGCCAATCCCACCGGATCTGCATTACCGCGTTTGCCCATACATAGTGCCGGAGCCGGTCGCGTGGAACGGCTTCTTCCTTGTCCTCGCCGCGAGAGCAACTTCCTCGTCTCCGTCCTTGCCGGTGGGTGGTGCCCGAGTCCTATCATGTTGATGTCGAGTGAGGATCTTGGTTGGCACTCTCCAAGTGTAAGTGCGCTCCACTATGTTAAACGGTGGATGCCGGTGAAATCGGCACTCTTGGTATCATTGTTTAGTACGCCATCTTCTTGAGCTCGTCAGGTAGATCCTCGTACTTGACCGGGAGTGCTTTCCGCCATCTCGGATGTAGACGGCGATGCGGTGGATGTCGAAGATTGTCCCACAATCGCCTGATTAGAAGTCGGTGGATGTCGAAGATTGTCCCACCGGGCGTGCCAGAATGTGTTGCGGTCAGAAACCCACCGGCGGGCAGCGACTGGCAACACCGTAGAGCCGGGAACAACTAGGGCTGCGAGCCGGCCCCGGGCCCCTCGTAGCGACGGCCCGCAAAGCCTCCCGGTCACACGTCCGATGCTATCGCAAGGGCGTGCCACCTGACCTATACCTCGGTCAGAAGGTGTTGGATGATGCCTCGCTTAGTTTCCTCGCATGGCATACACGTAAACGTTAAATACGAGCCTCGATCGGCCTCGAGTTATCCCGTGAATCGGCTCAAAGAGCCGATTCACCCATGATTCGTACGAGGTGCACGAATATATGGTGGTCCCGCTGATCAAGATAAAGCTGAAACGATCTACGACGATTTAGGGCTTTCACCGCATAATCGGATCATCCTACTCACGATTGGGCCTCGGCCAGCGTGACGGGTGATCGTAAGCCGATCCTAGACAGGGCCTAAAAACCAACACGAGGTTGATCCCTGAACATCCCGTCTAGGGCTAGCAAATTACACCCTACACGCTCGAAGCGGTGCACGGTGGTGTTGCGGTCGAGAACCCACCGGCGGGCAGCGGCCCAGCAACACCGTAGAGCCGGGAACAACTAGGGCTGCGGCTGGCCCCGGTCCCTCGGAGCGACGGCCCGCAAAGCCTCCTGGTCACACGTCCGATGCTATCGCAAGGGCGTGCCACACGACCTATACCGGTCGGGGAAGGTGTTGGATGATGCCTCGCTTAGTTCCTGCATGGCATACACGTAAACGTTAAATACGAGCCTCGATCGGCTCTCAGGTTATCCTGTGAATCGGCTCAAAGAGCCGATCCACCCATGATTCGTACGGGGTGCACGAATATATGGTGGTCCTGTTTGATCAAGATAAAGCTAAAACGATCTACGACGATTTAGGGTTTTCACCGCATAATCGGATCATCCTACTCACGATTGGGCCTCGCGCTCGCGCACGGTGATCGTAAGCCGATCCTAGACGGGGCCTAAAAACCAACACGAGGTTGATCCCGGAACATCCTGTCTAGGGCTAGCAAATTACACCCTACACGCCGCTGGATCCTCCAACCCTTTGTAAGGCCTAACTATTGCGGATATTAAACTAATCCTTGAAAAACAAGGAGCAACCGTAACGGATCGGATCTACTAAACTATGATCAAGCGGGGTGCCGCCCCTACACCTAAGATAGGTGTAAGGGCGGCTAGATGTATAAGGGTTGCACTACGACAACATATGATACGAAGAACAATGCTAACCCTAACACATCTAAGATAACTACGTTGCTCGCCATCAAAAAGGCTTCGGCACGAGCAACGCATGAACAACGTGGGTAGGCTTGTCTTTGCCTAGATCGCAAGATGCGATCTAGGCAGCATGGTGCTTACCGGAGAAACCCTCGAGACGAAGGAGTTGGCGATGCGCCGAGATTTGTTTGTGTTGAACGTTGGTTGTTGTTTATTCCATAAACCCTAGATACATATTTATTGTCCAAGGGACTTTCTAATTCAGGCGTGCACCTAACCGTGCACGGGTAAAACTCTAACTCCTAACCGACACGTAATCTAATATATTACAGATACAAGGGCAAATTAGCCCAAACTTTGCATGTAAGGCCGATTCACGTATTCCTTCCATATATAATCTTTAAGCCCATCTTGATTACGGCCCACCTCTGACTCGGTCAAATTCTGGTGATAACACATGCCCCCCTGGTTTTGGAAATGTCATTTCCAAAATCATTATGCTTATCCTTCATCGGGTCATGTCATGGCGTCTTGCCTCCTTGACTTCATCACCAATCTAAAAAATGAAGGAATGTCTTCACTTAACTCTGCCGATAGCCGAGTCGGGCACTCCCAAAAGAGCCGATGGTATCACATCAGCCTCCACGATAAAACGGGAGCAAGGCTAACCTAGCTTGTCCCTCCAAACGGTAACCTGCGCCCTTCGTCCGAGAAACTCAGATCCCCAAATCGCCGCCCGGCAGCTCTACGGATCTCGGATCTCGGCTGCGCCGTCCCGATTCCTCGGCGCATCCAATGGCGGGATCATCCAACGCCAACGCCATGGTCTCCGGTGCTGAAGGTAATCCTCGACGGCCCCTTGCCGGATGCATCAATGTCGGGAGTAAACGACAAACACCTGAATTAATGTTCTATTCCACTATCAATTTTAGGTTTCGGACATCCTGCTGCCACATCCTTCTCTCGCAAATTCTATGTGCCTCGGTCCTCGTTCTTCCGAGAGTCCCGCCCTCTTAATTTCATGCGAAGCTAACGAATCCCCTTCGTGAATCGGAACTTAGATCCGACCTCCTGGGCCGACTGCTGCGAGCACGGCCTAATCCCCACGAAGGTTGGGTAACATGGTACAACGAGTATCCAAAACCCATTATGCCACCAGGAAGCCATAGGGATAGCCGATGCCCTGTCATTATCATTGTCTCCTCTTGAGAAGAATGAAAATATTCGAAAACCATCGGCTACTTCGGTCCGACGCCTTGAGCCGCTTCATGTTTGGCCATGGCCCTATGACACCAACCCTGCTGGATGTGGCCATGATCACAGGCCTAGACATTGCATCCCCAAGCCCTTCCGCATTCAAACTGCCGAAAGTCCCTTTCACCCTTTCTTCTAAAAAAGAGTGTACGAGTTGGGGTGCCTACCTCAATCGTTATATGAAGACCAAAGGCCCTGTGACAGAGAGAGAACACACAGCCTTCCCGAACTTTTGGTTGGAACACTTCATATTCCGTGGCCCATCACTTGCCCCTACCAAGAATTACCTTTCCCTAGCCTATGAAGCGGCCAAAGGCACCCATCTTGGCCTAGGCAAAGCTGTTCCTAGGAGAGGTCTATCGATCTCTTCAAGCGATGTACGTCAAACTGTTCTCTCAAAAGACGGTTAAAGCGGCGGTCCCTGGTGGTTTATTCAGTTATGGGCGCAGCTATACTTTCAGAACCAGATCCCAGACTTCCCACCTTTGACCTCCTGCACCTTTCCAGATGCTAACGGGAAGGATATCCGATGCACCAGCTATGGCCAAGCCTTGTATGGTCTCCCAGGCAGCAGGCTGATCCCTAAGGAAGCAGCAGGGTGGTTCAAGATCTTCTTCCAAGGTTTGGACAACCCCCTGTTCTTCCCTTATATCGAGCCGGAGAATTTTGAAAATCCGGTCTCCTTTCGATTGGATAACTTTGCCGATGACGATAGCACCCGGCATCCGTATTCCATCATGATTCGTCCTTGCTTCCTCCCTGTTGGCATGAGTACCTCAAACCGGATCATCAAGCCTGGTTATGAGTGTTATCAACCGGTAGTAGTAGCTCGTCGGCTCGGTCTTGGGCGGGTGCCTCCACACTTCTTCTTACACCACCGACGGCAAGCAGAGCTGAACTGCCTGACATCCTTACTGGCCAAAGGTGTTATACCTTCTTTGATGCTTTGGCCATTCCAATTCCCCACAACCTCCGTTTCTCCTTCACTACCGACGGTTTCGAGACTTGGTGGTCCATGTGGAAGACCCATGTCTTCAGAAGGGCTTTAGGACCGCTGTTGAGACAACTTGATGCCGAGTATGACGTCCCCGCAGACCAGGTACCATCTCTCAAAATATTTCCTGTAACCGCTTATGGTGATTGTTTGTGACCTAACTCCATTTCCTGGCAGCAACAAGATGGCCCAGCTCCCACGCAAGCCGATGGTTCTCCCTTCGTATTCCTTCCTCCGGCCCCGAGTGGTTCTCTTCGCGAGCTCGCCACCTCCGAAGAAAGTCATAATGCGAGCCAGCCGATTTCACCGAAATCGGCTCCCAAGAGCAAAGCATTTTCGGGGCCAGTTGCCCCCGAGCCTCGACTCAGGCGAGGACGGCAGTGAGGAAGGTGGCTGTCAGGAAGAC
Organism: Lolium rigidum; assembly: GCF_022539505.1. Classification (NCBI taxonomy): domain Eukaryota; kingdom Viridiplantae; phylum Streptophyta; class Magnoliopsida; order Poales; family Poaceae; genus Lolium; species Lolium rigidum. The sequence goes on from NC_061508.1 coordinate 208,916,720, forward strand.
CCTGAAGCGCAAAGCTCCTGCCCAGGAAAGTTTGCAGGTAAGTTGTACCGTGTTTTGACCGACCACATTTGCCTTCCCAACCTTTGTAACATGGTTGCACCCACTCTTTCGAGACTTCCACCGAAGAGAACTCCGGTGAGGGAGCACGGATCCGGTCCAAGGGATTCCTCCCCGGAGCGATACGAAAGATTCACCACACGAGCCGGACGGACTCGCCAATGTCGGCTTCTAGGAAAAGGTCGATTCCCGAGCACTGCCGCCCTTCGGAGCTCCGATCCAAACGAGGTCACGCATGAAGCGTCGATGCGTCAAAAGGGCTCGCACGGGCCCACAAGTCTCCTCGCCTAGCCGGGAAGTTTCAAATGTAATTCCCTCAACAGCTCGTGTTCCACATCGTCTTGTCACTAACTGGATTGCCTCACCATTTCCCTTGCAGACTAATGAGACTTCTAGCGGGGACGTTGAAGAGGTGCCGATGCCATCTGCTGCCCTTGGCCTATCCAACTCGCCAAGCGTGACTGACCAAGTGGCTAACCTGGCCCAGACTACCGCAAAGCCGATTGTCACCACATCGGCCTCCCTTCCTTTTTTGGGAGAGGTAAGCTCTCTCTCTCTCTCCCTCTCGGGCCTACTCTTCTCCTTTGCCGTATGCTCATGCTGCTCTTGCTCGTATGTCAGGGGTGTGATCCTTCAAGCTTGCTGACGTTCGACCCCGACTCCATCGAGCCAGCTGTTTCCAAAGCAGGTGAAGAGCCAGACCCTAGCGCGGTTGAAGGCCCGCTCCAGCGTCTCAAAGTTTTGCTCTCCTCCTCGGTTGATACCCTGGTCGAGAACCCCGAGGCGATCAAGGGCATCCTCGAGGACATCCAGCCCCGTCTCCCAGTGACGCTGCAAGTTAAGCTTTGGCCGGCAGTGACTTTGTCGGTTTCGGGTCAAGGGTGCGATCGGCTCGTCAAAGGATTACTCTTCGCCGCGCCCAACTCTCGTTGAGAGCCGATATTGCAGACAGATGTCAACGGCTCAACGAGAAGAAGGCCGCTTTAGACGCCAAGACCGCCACTTCCACTCATAGTGCCAAACTTGAGACCTTGCGCAAGGAACTGGAGGACCTTGAAAAGAGGGCCAGGGAGACCAAACAACTTATCCAAGATGAGGAATCCCTCATTGCTCGCTCCCAAGAGGAAGCAAAAGGTCTCACCGCTGATCTGAAGACCGACCTGGCTGAAATTCGTGCCCTGAGCAGCCAGCTGGTGATGGGGAGAGACGAGGACGACGAGGCCGAGATCGCCGAGGTGGATCGAATCCGTGCCGATGCTCTTCACGCTCTTAATGCTTTTCTTCAGTAGGTCCTCTTTGTGTAAACTGATACCTGTAAACTTGCTTCGCTGAACTTGTCAAAGTCGACTGCCGTGCATCGGCTTTCTTAACATTCTGAAGGCAGTGTCTGCGCATCGGCTCTGGTTGCATCGCCAACTCGATTTGATTATTTTTTTGGTTGCATCGCCAACTCGAATTGATGATGATTTTTTTTTACATATCGGCCACCAAAATTCCTCCGCGCATGCTCAATGGTGTCGCGCATGCTCACATGATTAGGTGCCCCCCGTGCCGATTCTGCCAGGTAACTGCTGAAATCGGCTCTATGGTTAGCCAAGGTACTACGATGTGAACGTCGGCTTCGTTAGGAACAATGTGGATTCCTTCCAGTGCATCAGCCGACGCATCCCATTGCCCATTAGATCGACATTGAGCCCAGACCGAAAGCATGGTGAGGATGATTTTGGCCGATTCCTAGAATCGGCTTCTATGTTAGTAGGTCCACGAAGGTCCGGCGATGCTCTTTCACAGGTCTTTGGGGCCAATCCCACGGATCGGCATTACCGCGTTTGCCCATACATAGTGTCGGAGCCGGTCGCGTGGAACGGCTTCTTCCTTGTCTTCGCTGTGAGAGCAACTGCTTTCGTCTCCGTCCTTACCAGGGTGGTGCCCGAGTCCTATCATGTTGATGTTGAGTGAGGACCTTGGCTGGCACTCTCCAAGGTAAGTGCGCTCCACTATGTTAACGGTGGATGCCGGTGAAATCGGCACTCTTGGTATCATTGTTTAGTACGCCATCTTCTTGAGCTCGTCAGGTAGATCCTCGTACTTGACCGGAGTGCTTTCCGCCATCTCGGATGTAGACGGCGATGGGGTGGATGTCGAAGATGGTCCCACCGGGCGTGCCGAGAATGTGTTGCGGTCGGAAACCCACCGGCGGGTAGCGGCCGGCAACACCGTAGAGCCGGGAACAACTAGGGCTGCGGCTGGCCCCGGTCCCTCGGAGCGACGGCCCGCAAAGCCTCCTGGTCACACGTCCGATGCTATCGCAAGGGCGTGCCACCTGACCTATACCAGTCGGGAAGGTGTTGGATGATGCCTCGCTTAGTTTCCTGCATGGCATACACGTAAACGTTAAATACGAGCCTCGATCGGCTCTCGGGTTATCTCGTGAATCGGCTCAAAGAGCCGATCCACCCATGATTCGTACGGGGTGCACGAATATATGGTGGTCCTGTTTGATCAAGATAAAGCTAAAACGATCTACGACGATTTAGGGTTTTCACCGCATAATCGGATCATCCTACTCACGATTGGGCCTCGCGCTCGCGCACGGTGATCGTAAGCCGATCCTAGACAGGGCCTAAAAACCAACACGAGGTTGATCCCCGGAACATCCTGTCTAGGGCTAGCAAATTACACCCTACACGCCGCTTGGATCCTCCAACCCTTTGTAAGGCCTAACTATTGCGGATATTAAACTAATCCTTGAAAAACAAGGAGCAACCGTAACGGATCGGATCTACTAAACTATGATCAAGCGGGTGCCGCCCCTACACCTAAGATAGGTGTAAGGGCGGCTAGATGTATAAGGGTTGCACTACGACGGCATATGATACGAAGAACAATGCTAACCCTAACACATCTAAGATAACTACGTTGCTCGCCATCAAAAAGGCTTCGGCACGAGCAACGCATGAACAACATGGGTAGGCTTGTCTTTGCCTAGATCGCAAGATGCGATCTAGGCAGCATGGTGCTTACCGGAGAAACCCTCGAGACGAAGGAGTTGGCGATGCGCCGAGATTTGTTTGTGTTGAACGTTGGTTGTTGTTTATTCCATAAACCCTAGATACATATTTATAGTCCAAGGGACTTTCTAATTCAGGCGTGCACCTAACCGTGCACGGGTAAAACTCTAACTCCTAACCAGACACGTAATCTAATATATTACAGATACAAGGGCAAATTAGCCCAAACTTTGCATGTAAGGCCGATTCACGTATTCCTTCCATATATAATCTTTAAGCCCATCTTGATTACGGCCCACCTCTGACTCGGTCAAATTCTGGTGATAACAGGTGGCGAAGTCTTCAACAGAATCAGAGTACATAGCGGCTTCAGAGGCTTCATCAGAAGCGGTATGGATGAAGAGGTTCATTGTAGAGCTCGGTGTGGTTCCTAGTGCATTGGACCCACTAGTCATATACTGTGACAACATGGGTGCCATCGCCAATGCACAAGAACCAAGGTCACACAAGAGGCTGAAGCATATCAAGCTGCGTTACCACTCGATTCGCGAGTACATCGAAGATGGAGAAGTAAAGATTTGCAAAGTACACATCGATCCGAATGTAGCGGATCCGTTGACTAAAGCTCTCCCTAGGGCAAAGCATGACCAACACCGGAATGCCATGGGTGTTAGGTTCCTTACAATGTAATCTAGATTATTGACTCTAGTGCAAGTGGGAGACTGTTGGAGATATGCCCAAGAGGCAATAATAAAAGTGGTTATTATATATCTTTATGTTTATGATAAATGTTTATATACCATGCTATAATTGTATTAACCGAAACATTGATACATGTGTGATATGTAAACAACAAAGAGTCCCTAGTATGCCTCTTAACTAGCTTGTTGATTAATGGATGATTAGTTTCATAATCATGAACATTGGATGTTATTAATAACAAGGTTATATCATTGTATGAATGATGTAATGGACACACCCAATTAAGCGTAGCATAAGATCTCGTCATTAAGTTATTTGCTATAAGCTTTCGATACATAGTTACCTAGTCCTTAAGACCATGAGATCATGTAAATCACTTATACCGGAAAGGTACTTTGATTACACCAAACACCACTGCGTAAATGGGTGGCTATAAAGGTGGGATTAAGTATCCGGAAAGTATGAGTTGAGGCATATGGATCAACGATGGGATTTGTCCATCCCGATGACGGATAGATATACTCTGGGCCCTCTCGGTGGAATGTCGTCTAATGTCTTGCAAGCATATGAATAAGTTCATAAGAGACCACATACCACGGTACGAGTAAAGAGTACTTGTCGGGAGACGAGGTTGAACAAGGTATAGAGTGATACCGAAGATCAAACCTCGGACAAGTAAAATATCGCGTGACAAAGGGAATTGGTATTGTATGTGAATGGTTCATACGATCACTAAAGTCATCGTTGAATATGTGGGAGCCATTATGGATCTCCGGATCCCGCTATTGGTTATTGGTCGGAGTGAGTACTCAACCATGTCCGCATAGTTCACGAACCGTAGGGTGACACACTTAAAGTTGGATGTTGAAATGGTAGTACTTGAATATGGAATGGAGTTCGAATATTTGTTCGGAGTCCCGGATGAGATCCCGGACATCACGAGGAGTTCCGGAATGGTCCGGAGAATAAGATTCATATATAGGATGTCATTTTATGTGAATTAAAATGTCGCGGAAGGTTCTATGGAAGGTTCTAGAAGGTTCTAGAAAAGTCCGGAAGAAACCACCAAGGAAGGTGGAGTCCACATGGGACTCCACCTCCATGGCCGGCCAACCCTAGTGGGGGAGGAGTCCCAAGTGGACTCCCCCTTAGGGGGCCGGCCACCCCCCCCTATGGGAGGTGGAACTCCCACCTTTGGTGGGAGTCCTAGCTTGGCTAGGTTTCCCCTCCTTTTGGAAGGTTTTGGTTCGGGTCTTATTCGAAGACTTGGAGACCAACTCTTGGGGATCCACCTATATAATGAGGGGCCAAGGGAGGGGCCGGCCACCCCAAGACCACAACCTGGCCGCCCCCCTTGAGTGGCCGGCCACCCCCTCCCAAACCCTAGCCGCCCCCTCTCCTCCATAGCTCCCGCGTGCTTTAGCGAAGCTCCCCCGAAGTTCTCCACCGCCACCGACACCACGCCGTCGTCGCCGTCGGATTCAAGAGGAGCTACTACTTCCGCCTGCACGCTGGAACGGGAGGTGGACGTCGTCTTCATCAACAACCGAACGTGTGACCGAGTACGGAGGTGCTGCCCGTTCGTGGCGCCGGAACCGATCGTGATCAAGATCTTCTACGCGCTTTTGCAAGCGGCAAGTGAACGTCTACCGCAGCAACAAGAGCCTCATCTTGTAGGCTTTGGAATCTCTTCAAGGGTGAGACTCGATACCCCCTCGTTGCTACCGTTTTCTAGATTGCATCTTGGCTTGGATTGCGTGTTCGCGGTAGGAAATTTTTTGTTTTCTATGCAACGTTATCCTACAAATATTGTGGAGCTTGTTAACTCCGGCATTGAGGGTTCGTGTAACCCTACACAGTTAGCGGTGTTCATCATCCAACAAAAGAGTGTAGAGTAGTCCTATTATGTGATCATTGTTGAGAGTGTCCACTAGTGAAAGCAGGATCCCTAGGCCTTGCTTCCAAGCATCGAATCTCCGTTTGTTTCTTGTTTTGTTGCATGTTTACTCGCTGCCATATTTTATTCAGATTTCTATTACCACTCATATACATCCATACTACTTGTATTTCACTATCTCTTCGCCGAACTAGTGCACCTATACATCGACAAGTGTATTAGGTGTGTTGGGGACACAAGAGACTTCTTGCTTTGTGTTTGCGGGGTTGCATGAGAGGGATATCTTTGACCTCTTCCTCCCCGAGTTCGATAAACCTTGGGTGATCCACTTAAGGGAAACTTGCTGCTGTTCTACAAACCTCTGCTCTTGGAGGCCCAACACTGTCTACAAGAATAGAAGCACCCGTAGACATCAGTAAACAAAAGAGAAGAGGGATGATCTACCTTGCTGGTAGAGATAACTGATGTCTACGCACGCTTCTATTCCTGTAGACAGTGTTGGGCCTCCAAGAGCAAAGGTTTGTAGAACAGCAGCAAGTTTCCCTTAAGTGAGTCACCCAAGGTTTATCAAACTCAGGGAGGTAAGAGGACAAAGATATCCCTCTCAAGCAACCCTGCAATTACGATACAAGAAGTCTCTTGTGTCCCCAACACACCTAATACACTTGTCAGATGTATAGGTGCACTAGTTCGGCGAAGAGATAGTAAAATACAGGTGGTATAGATGGTGGTAATATTGCAGGAAGTAAAGATGCAGTAAAACAGTAACAAGCGATGTTTGCAGTGTTTGGAAATGGTGCCAGAAAATAGCTTGCTGGCGTGGGAAGCAATTCTCTGTGGTGTAACTTTTCTATTCGGAAACAAGGCCTAGGGATCATACTTTCACTAGTGGACACTCTCAACATTGCAATCATAATTGAATATAAATATAAGCACTTCACTATGCGATTCTGAATTACTCTTTGGCAAGATAATGAACACTAAATCATCATGTAGGCAAACCTTAAAGATGTATTCCCAAGTACTAATAAACACCCCACGCTGTCACTGTGAGCATTCATAGGAGGTACTAACACACCACAATTTCATAGAGACATCCAACTCAAATCATAACTCGGTGAATAAGTATTCTGTGAAATATAGCGTAAGAGACCCACACGGTGCACACACTCGTCACCTTTACACACGTGGGACAAGGAGTCTCCGGAGATCACATAAGTAAAATCCACTTGAATAGCATAACGACATCTAGATTACAAAGCTCATCATATGGATCTCAATCATGTAAGGCAGCTCATGAGATCATTGTATTGAAGTACATGGGAGAGAGAGATTAACCACATAGCTACCGGTACATCCCTTAGCCTCGAGGGAGAACTACTCCCTCCTCATCATAGGAGACAGCAGCGTTGATGAAGATGGCGGTGGTGTCGATGGAGATGCCTTCCGGGGGCACTTCCCCGTCCCGGCGGCGTGCCGGAATAGAGACTTCTGTCCCCCGAATCTTGGCTTCGCGATGGCGGCGGCTGCGTAACTTTTCTCGTCCCGTGGCTTATCGGTTTCGAAGATTTAGGTCAGGACGGCTTAAATAGGCGAAGAGGCGGAGTCGGAGGGGCCACGGGGGTCCCACACACTAGGGGGGCGTGCCCCCCCTGGGCCACGCCGCCACCACGTGTGGGGCCCCCAGGGCTCCCCTCTGGTCCCTCTCTGGCTCTCTGGAAGCTTCCGGGAAAAATAAGGTTCTGGGCGTTGATTTCGTCCGATTCCGAGAATATTTCCTTTGTAGGATTTACGAAACCAAAAATAGCGAGAAAACGAGCAACTGGCCCTTCGGCATCTCGTCAATAGGTTAGTTCCGGAAAACGCATCAAAACGATATAAAGTGTGAACAAAACATGTAGGTATTGTCATAAAACAAGCATGGAACATCATAAATTATAGATACGTTGGAGACGTATCAATAACGTCCTTCATGGGAGCCGCTCTATGGAAGTCTGTTTGGCAAGGGGGTTAGAGTACCCACTACCATTCGTTGACAACAATAAACACCTCTCAAAACCTTACTTTTATGCTCTCTATATGATTTCAAAACTTAAAAAGCTCTAGCACATGATTTAATCCCTGCTTCCCTCTGCGAAGGGCCCTTCTTTTACTTTCATGTTGAGTCAGTAAACCTATTTCCCTCTATCTTAAGCAAGCAATTGAGTTGTTGTGATCAAACCATTTATACTGTGATCTACTTAACCATGTCTTTTATTCTTCCTTGTTTAGTACAAGTTTTATCCGAATGAATATAGCTCTGAAGGTTATCAACGATTATGAGGAGATTATTATGATTGAGTATGCAAGTTTTGTTATAAGCTTTAATATAAGAGCGCTGCTCAATAGATAAGTACAATCTGTTAACTGTTCCCTGACCAAGAACGAAGTTTGCCATCACCAATTATGATTTCCTATGCACCTTTATTTGTGATTTCCTTTTACTTGTTTCAAGTTGAATCATATTGGGAAGTTGTTCACTACAATGTCTTGTGTGAATTAATATGATGCTTCTTGTCCGTATTCTATTTATCGACTCTTCACTCCATAAACATGTAGTCTTGTTTACTGAGTTCAGTTTCGCTTGGGGAAAAGCGAAGTCTAAGCTTGGGGGGAGTTGATACGTCCATTTTGCATCACTATTTTATATCATAATTTACTGTTATTCATTGATATATTTCATATTTAGAGATGATACTTATGTTATTTCATCTATTTTGCATGTTTCATGATTATTGGAGGATTGCGCACTGGAGTCAGGATTCTGCTGGAAAAAGCACCGTCAGAATGCAATATTTCGGAAGATCAACAATTGACGGAAATTACACGGAAAATCTTATTTTTCCAGAAGACGAAGAGAGCCAAAATGAGGATCCGAGGAGGGCCGCCATGGGCCCCCCCATAGGCCGGCGCGGGCCCTGGCCTGGCCGCGCCGCCTTGTGGGGAGGGGGCCCACAGCCCCCCTCTGGCCTCCTCTCCTTCGCGTACTTCTTCGTCCCGAAAACCTAAGCTCCAGAGGATAATCGCGAAGAGTCACAGCCGCCTCTGCGGGGCGGAAAACACCAGAGAGAAAAGAGCTCTCCGACAGGCTGAAATCCGCCGGGGAAATTCCCTCCCGGAGGGGGAAATCGACGCCATCGTCACCGTCATCGAGCTGGACATCATTGGGGTCATCATCACCATCATCTCCATCATCATCACCGCCATCTCCACCGCTGCACCTCGTCACCGCTGTAACATCTAGGGTTGAATCTTGGTTGTTTGATAGGGGAAACTCTCCCGGTATTGATTACTACTTGTTATTGATGCTATTGAGTGAAACCATTGAACCAAGGTTTATGTTCAGATTGTTATTCATCATCATATCACCTCTGATCATATTCCATATGATGTCTCGTGAGTAGTTCGTTTAGTTCTTGAGGACATGGGTGAAGTCTAAATGTTAGTAGTGAATTATGTTGGTTAATATTCAATGTTATGATATTTAAGTTGTGGTGTTATTCTTCTAGTGGTGTCATGTGAACGTCGACTACATGATACTTCACCTTTATGGGTGTCGTTGCCTAATCGACGGTACCTCGGAGGAGGGATCCTCACGAGGGGGAGAAGAAGTAGGGGCCATAGGGCGGAGTGCACACGGGACGGTGGTACGCGATTTACCCAGCTTCGGAACACCTGCACGATGACAGGGCCTACTGCTGCTTGTCTGGAATTATCTGGGCGCTTTCGCGATGTTACAATGAGTTGAGGTTCTCTCGCTTCTAGCTCGAGATCTGCCCTCAGGGCTCCCGGGATCCGGCTTATATAGGCGCACGGATCTAGGGTTTACATGGAGAGTCCTAGCCGGATTACAGGTTGCCTAACTACGGTACAATGTCTTGCCGTGTACGTCAAGGATCCGCCTTCCATCTACGTCGTACTGGATCCGGGTTCCTTATGGGCCTCCACGGATCTGGCTTCCTTCATGGGCCTTCACGGATCTAACTCCTGGCATAGACCTCTTCGGATCCGGGTACCTCTGTAGGTCGGTTCGGATCCGGGTACCTCTGTAAGGCGGTTCGGATCCGGCTACCTTCCTAGGGCGGTTAGGATCCGGGTACCTCTTTAGGGCGGTTCGGATCCGGCTATCTTCGTAGGGCGGTTCGGATCCGGCTACCTTCGTAGGGCGGTTCGGATCCGGCTCCTTGTTCCTGGGTTGGACATCTTCCATCTTGATCAACAACAACTGGGCTGCCCGGTGGGCCATATGCTATCACCACGATCTGTGGGCCACCCGGGCTTGCCGGAATCGGACCATGTCGATGGTATACCTATGAAGTATATCCACAACAGTAGCCCCCGGAGTTCTCCAAGATTCACCGTTCTTCCATCCAGCTCAGCTTGCACATGTATCTTCATCCTTTGGCCGGAACGAATAATAGAGAATCTTGAAGGACTCCAAACTTCATATCTCCAACCAAGTATTGGTCGGAAACTTCATGATCCAATGGTCAGATTCTTCGGAGACACCATCCAACGTAATCTTCGGTATGGATCCGACTAGCCAAATGTAGGTTCGGATCTGTTTAGCCGAAATATAGGTGTGGATCCGACTACCTAAAATATAGGTGCGGATCCGACTAACAAAAAATTAGGTGCGGATCCGGCTACCAAAAATTGAGGTGCGGATCCGACTACCAAAAATTAAGGTGCGGATCCGGCTACCAAAAAGTAGTTGCGGATCCGGCTACCAAATATATAGGTGCGGATCCGGCTACCAAAAATTAGGTGCAGATCCAGCTACCAAAAATTAGGTGCGGATCCGGCTACCAAAAATTAGGTGCGGATCCGACTAGTTAGCCAGATTTTCGCCATCTTTGAAATTTTTCTTGACATAACCATATGTATGTAGCCCCCGAGCGTTGAGTCGGCTTGCTCCAAGGAGACTCGATGCTCAGAAACTTAGCCCCCAAGCGTCAAGGTGGAATTTTTTCGGCTTTTTGCTCCAAAGGGAACTTCATCGATGTAGCCCCCGAGCACCAAGGTGAATTTACTTGAAAATCCGGCTTGGAGCTCTTAGAGTAGCTTTATCTGACTTAGGTATAGTGTAAATCCCAAGTATCTAGGCGGAAATTTCCAGACCGATACCCGAAAGGAAACACACTTTTCACCTAAGATCAAACCGCAGACCCCGAGGGTTGGTTCCGGCTAAGCATAGCGGAATCAAGACTCAAGTTGCTTTTCCAGCTGTGCACGCCATGGATCCGCCTAACCTTCTCTCATTGGATCCGGCTAGCTTCCCCTGGGGCTTCGCGCGGTGCTAGATCTGCTTGAAAACACCTTAAATCGAGGACTGTTGTACGTCCAAGTGTCATGTACCTGATACATAAACATAAAATCATATTTGTATTAAAATTTTTCTTTGATCATGTTCAACGAACAAATGTAAGGCGGAACAAAAACGGCCTTTGAACAAATGTTTTAAAGCTGAAACTATGCAGCAGTTGAACAACATAAAACTGTCAAGGCGGAAAAAACTCGACTATCTTGAACAGTTAATGTAATTTATATGTTTTAAGCAAGTGCTTGGTTTATCCGTTCTTCTGGTTTATATGCTTGACTTTTCGCGAGACGGCGAACTTTAAACACAGAACATCCGTCGAGGCGATAGCGCTTAATAGCGAAACAATCAAGAACCTCGGAAACAGAGGCCGGCTTTAAGTACCGAAATGTCACTACTAAGGAATCCACATATAAACAACAGAAAACGTGTAGGCCGGAAAACTCAAGCTAACGCCCGAAGGCGGAAATTTTTGCAGCGACTTCGGAGCCTTAAGCGGCAAAAACGAGTACAAAGTTTTTCACGAGCGCGAGGCAAATCGTGGAAAGATATGACCAACAGTGAAAGCGGTAAAAGACTCAGGATATGAGTGAACCAATCTTAATCTTATGATCATAAAATATTAAAATATGAAATATAAATAGGGACTTAGCTGTTTGGAGCGGAGTCAGTGTCGTTCATGACAGAGGTGAATCTGGTTGCGATGAAGCCAAGGTGACAAACTAATGTGCAGCTGTGGCGAAGTCGGAGTGGAGCTGACATCGGTGGTTGCAGAAGTGGAGACGGATTCATGAAGGCAATTCCATCTGCGGTGTCGGCCAGGATCATGCCACGCAAACCGATAGACCTGATTGACTTAACACTGACAGGCACACACAACTACACAAGGGCTTTCCTTGATTCATTGGAATGTCATGTTCACGTGGAGTTGCACCAACTGATCTTTTCTGCGCTTGGCCTTTGTACGTGAGTGAATTTCACGTGCAGATTTTTCCAACTTGAACGCCAGCACCAAATCATCTGCATGTTGACTGCGACGGCAAATCTTTCACGTGTCCATCTTTGACTGCTTCAAGTGATGCGTATGCGGCCCAGTCTTGCCGGATCGAAGTCGGATCTGCCACTTTGCAAGGTTTTCTTCGGTGTTCCATTGATCCGGAGAGATTGATTGTCGCAGTGGTCCTCGGTGCGGATCCACCTACCAAAATTTAGGTGTGGATCCGACTTCCAAAAATTTAGGTGCGGATCCACCTACCAAAGTTTTGGTATGGATCCGGCTACAAAAATATAGGTGCGGATCCAACTACCAAAAATAGGTATGGATCCGGCTACCAAAATATATAGGTGCGGATCCAACTACCAAAAATAGGTATGGATCCAGCTACCAAAATATATAGGTGCGGATCCGACTACCAAAAATAGGTATGGATCCGGCTACCAAAATATAGGTGCGGATCCGAGTACCAAAAACGTAGGCACGGATCCGGCAACCAAAAATATAGGTGCGAATCCGACTACCAAAAACGTAGGCGCGGATCCGGCAACCAGAAATATAGGTGCGGATCCGACTACCAAAAACGTAGGCGCGGATCCGGCAATCAAAAACATAGGTGCGGATCCTACTACCAGAAACGTAGACGCGGATCCGGCTACCAAAACCAGAATTTGAAATTTCCAGGTCTAAGGCGGATTCTTCCGTGGAAAGCTCCAGCGACTCGGATCGGATCTTTGCAGCTGCGTCCTGTTCGGCGGCGGTCGTAGCTACATTACTTACCGGTGCGTTTCCGTCGAAATCAACGGTCTCGCGAGATGAAGATGTGGAACCCGCCCGGTTCCGGCCTCCGGACGCCGCGAGCCCCACGGTGGGCGCCAACCGTCGTTGCCTAATCGACGGTACCTCGGAGGAGGGATCCTCACGAGGGGGAGAAGAAGTAGGGGCCATAGGGCGGAGTGCACACGGGACGGTGGTACGCGATTTACCCGGCTTCGGAACACCCGCACGATGACGAGGCCTACTGCCGCTTGTCCGGAATTATCCGGGCGCTTTCGCGATGTTACAATGAGTTGAGGTTCTCTCGCTTCTAGCTCGAGATCCGCCCTCGGGAGCTCCCGGATCCGGCTTATATAGGCGCACGGATCTAGGGTTTACATGGAGAGTCCTAGCCGGATTACAGAGTTGCCTAACTACGGTACAATGTCTTGCCGTGTACGTCAAGGATCCGCCTTCCATCTACGTCGTACTGGATCCGGGTTCCTTATGGGCCTCCACGGATCCGGCTTCCTTCATGGGCCTTCACGGATCTAACTCCTGGCATAGACCTCTTCGGATCCGGGTACCTCTGTAGGTCGGTTCGAATCCGGGTACCTCTGTAAGGCGGTTCGGATCCGGCTACCTTCCTAGGGCGGTTAGGATCCGGGTACCTCTTTAGGGCGGTTCGGATCCGGCTACCTTCGTAGGGCGGTTCGGATCCGGCTACCTTCGTAGGGCGGTTCGGATCCGGCTCCTTGTTCCTGGGTTGGACATCTTCCATCTTGATCAACAACAACTGGGCTGCCCGGTGGGTCATATGCTATCACCACGATCTGTGGGCCACCCGGGCTTGCAGGAATCGGACCATGTCGATGGTATACCTATGAAGTATATCCACAACAATGGGCCTAGGGGAATACATCTTGTATTTGTTTGCTAATTGCGGGGTTGCCGGAGTGATAGAAACCTGAACCCCCGTTGGTATATCGATGCAGGAGGGATAGCAGGATCTCAGAGTTTAAGGCTGTGGTTAGATTTATCTTAATTACTTTCTTGTATTTGCGGATGCTTGCAAGGGGTATAATCACAAGTATGTATTAGTCCTAGGAAGGGCGGTGCATTAGCATAGGTTCACCCACACAACACTTATCAAAACAATGAAGATTAATCAGCTATATGAAGCGAAAGCACTAGACTAAATTCGCGTGTGTCCTCAAGAACGTTTGGTCATTATAAGTAAACAAACCGGCTTGTCCTTTGTGCTAAAAAGGATTGGCCCACTCGCTGCAATTATTACTCTCGCATTTTACTTACTTGTACTTTATTCATCTGCTATATCAAAACCCCCTGAATACTTGTCTGTGAGCATTTACAGTGAATCCTTCATCGAAACTGCTTGTCAACACCTTCTGCTCCTCGTTGCGTTCGACACTCTTATTTATCGAAAATACTACGATACACCCCCTATACTTGTGGGTCATCACGCACCTGTTGCATCGAGCATGCATTGGAAGTACGGGTCGTAGTCTCTAACGCCCCGTAGAATGACCATGAACAGGTCCCCTTGACATCCTGTACCGCCGCCTAAACATTTTCTCCGTGAACACTAGAGTGGTGCGGTCGAAGTAGTCCTTGTGGAGCCGGAGGTGCCCTTCCACTCTGTTGCGCGGCAGATTTTTTGAGCGGCCCTTCAGAGAGCCCCGTTGCAGCGGCATCTGGCTGGCATTGTGGTCGTGCAGGATGGAGGCCGCAACAGAAGTCATGTTCTGCGTCGTATGATCGGACTTGTTGTCGGAAGAGGAGTCAATGAGCTCAGTGCAGAACTTGTCGGGCATCTTACACATGTCCATCTGCGTGGATAGCAACTGCGGATCAATGGTCTCCCAAAATATGAGTAAGAAACTTACCGGCGCAATTGACCGAACAGGTCATGGGCAGCGAGGCCGGCCGACGCAACCGACAGATGTTTGGCCTCCAAAGACGCGGCAAATGCGGCCCAGAACCTACCATGTTCTCCGGCGCGGCGAGACCCTGATAGATGGCGTGCGCTACGACTGGGTGGGGTTGGGGTGGTGGTGTCGTAGTAGGGCAGCAAAGAAGGGGAAGATGAGCAAATCCGCGTGGTAGATTTCGCTGTCCCTGACGTGCGGGACCGGGTAAGAAAAAGATGACGCTCGACATGTCTGCATAGCATCCGTGGAGACGCATCTGAGGCGTATATTTGGATCGTGTTTGCGTCTCCGCGGATAGCCAGGTTACTATACGTCGGACCGCTGGGCCTAGTTCATGACGCATTTTTGATCGAACAGACGCAAACGGTCGCTCAACATCTATTTGCGTCGTTTTGTTAGAGATGCCTTAAATATAGGCTGATATGTGCTCTTACGAAGAGACCTAGTACGTGGTGGTGAACTCGTGATGATGTGAGGCTGGTGCCGGAGCCGAACGGAAGGATCTCGCACATTCCCACGTACGGGACAAGGTAGCGCAAAGCAACAAGCCGCGCGGTTGCCGTCGCCGTCGCGCGCGCTACCAGGTCACACGCTTTGCCAATCTCCCTTGCTGCGTGAGTCTGTCCATCTCTTTCCGTTGAGCGCCCACATCGACCCCACGTGGACACGATCGAGGCTCCGTTGAGGATAATGACGACGACGAACGAAGACCGTTCCGTTTGCACTTCCGTCTCCTGATTCTCCTCCGATCGATCGCGCCCCGGAAGTTTCTTCTTCCGTCGAGTTCGAGTGAAGGCGCGCGCTAGCTAGCTTGCCTTGCAGCCGTATCACGTACGCACGCGCCAACGGCTTTACCTGCGTCTGCGTGTAACCCGGTGACGTGACGGAACGGTGCTTCACGTCCTAGCTAGGCTTTGGGGGTTTGTTATGACCAGTTTCATGGAACGCTTATCTCGGACTCGGAGCCGACGCTGACACGCTCGCAAATTGATCCGCATCTCCACTTAGAGCATCTCCACTCGTCCCCCGAACAGGCCCCCGGCGAGCGTTTTTTCCATCCGGACGGCGTAATTCGGCCCAGTCGCGCCCCCGGTTCCTCGTTTTCGTCCGGATTTGGGCCTAAATCCATCCGGCGATCCCACGCCATCCCCGGCCCCTCGGGGAGCGCTCGGGGACTCCGGACGAAACGAAGCGCGCGAAACGGCGAGGCAACTTCCCGCGCATCCGGTGGCCCCAACTTGTCGGCGAGAGAAACCGATCGTCGTCCTCATCGCATCGTCTTCCGCGCGCCGTAAAAGCCCGCCGCCGGTCCGCATTCGCCGGCCACGCGGCGAGTTAATGTCGTCGTCTTCCGCGCACGCATCGTCTTCCGCGCGCACTAAAGGCCGCCGCCGGTCGCCTCGCCGCGGACGCGTCGCATTCCACGCGGCATTTAATCCCCGCGCCGACCACGCCTATATACGCCGGTCCGATCACCGCGAGGCGTACCCCGTGTTCTACTCTCCCTCCACTCCCCCTCTACTCCCAAGATGGCGTTCTACGACGACGACGGCGCAGCCAACAACGGCTTCCCCCGCCGGTTGCTCCACGCGTGGGAGGGGCACCTCCTCCACCAGGCGGGGTACCCCTGCCCGCCGGACACGAGGCCTCCCGGAGGCGGGCCGGCGGCTAAGTGCCGGCGGCGTTCCGATCCCGCCGCCGCCGCGGGGCCATGCCCTCGACGTCGCCATCGAGGAGGCGAGGATGACGATGACCGACGAGGAGCGCGCCGACCCGCGCCACCACCCCGACAACTACACGCGGTGGAACTCCTACTTCCTCCGGCGGTGGGAGCGGGAGCCGGCGGCCTACGACGGCCCGCCGCCTCCGCTCGCGCGCAACAACGCCGCGGGCCGCCGACGGTGGTGGAGCGCGCCGGAAAGGACGTTGGCGAACGTCCTCGCGCACATCGAGGGCGGCAACTTCCCGGTGCTCACGATGCCCCCTCTATCGGCATCGAGGGCATCGGCGAGCCGCCGTCGGGGAAGCGTCTGGCAGCCACGGCGCATGGCTGCCAGCTCGTCGTCTTCCGGGTCGGCGTCAAGGTCATCCTTGGCGCCGGTGAAGAGGGAGGACGCGACGTCGCCTTCGACGCCGGTGCGCGTCAAGAAGGAGCCGGCGTCTCCGCCGGCGACCGCAGGGCGCAGCGGCCGGCGCCCTCGTCATCCGAGAACAAACTTCCGCGCCGCGAGCGGCCGGAAGAAGACGAAGAAAGAGGCCGCCGCAAGCCGGCTCGCCGAGGAGGAGGCGAAGCGCGCGGAGGACGCCGCGATGGCGGAGGCGATCGCCGGGTCGCCGCACGACATGGAGGAGGAGAAGCGCGCGGACGACGCCGCACCGGGACCGGGCCGGGCGCGACCGGGAGCGCGAGGAGGCGGAGCGAGCCGGCGGGCCGCCGGACTCGGCCGCCGCACGCCGACTCGCCGCCCGCGCCGGTCCAACCGCCAACGACGATGTCGCGCGGTACCGCCGTCCTCGCGACACCCCCATCCGGCGTCGCCGTCCCCGTCGTCGACCTCGAGTCCTCCGACGACGACCGGTACAAGCCTTCCCCGAGGTGGGGAGACGCCGGCCGGGCGGCGAGCAGCCGAGGCCGCGCAGCCCGAAGGCCAACGACGACGGCTCCGACGACGACGGCGGCGACTACACGGTGTTCTACCGCCATTTCGGCATGTAGAGCGCCGTGTTTTAAATTAGCGTTTGAATTCCCTAGCCGAATTCGAAATATAGTCGACTCGGCCTCTATGTATGAACTCCGCCCGTAATATAATAAATATCATTAAATTTAGTCTATATTCACCCGTTTTTAGCCGTAGTTTGTCAAGTTTCCGTTTTTTAAATTCGCATCGTCGACTTCGCCTGGGCACGCGGCTGGGAAACTACTACTCCCCACGCCAAATCTTCCTCCAATCCGGACGAAAATTTCGCCGGATTTGGGCGTGGGGAGCGCCAACGAGTGGGGATGCTCTTAAACGCCGCTATCAAGTTTTCACCAAATTTTGTGGCGACAGCGGAGTAGTTCAGAGGCTGGTGAGGTCAAATTCATATTAGGAATCAGACCTTTATACCGTTCCAATGCGGCACACTGGTACCATGCATCATTCCGTTGCATCAACCAGTGTTTGTTTAGGGTAGTGCGAGTGGAGGAGCCATCTACAGGTTATATTCTGATAGAAGAAGATGATCAATTATACCTAATCTGGAAGACTCGTTGGCATACTCAAAGGAGGATGCGACCCACTGCATTTATATTGTCGTAGGTGAAGCGCAAATTACAAGAAAAAAGTCCGAAGAAAGAAAATTACAGGATGGCCCCTAATTTTTGCACCAAAGAACCTAGAACAACTTTGGAAAGCGCAATCTAGTCCATGAGGTCTTCTTCCAGCCTCATCTAGTCCAGATCTTCTTTCAGCTCCATATCCACCAAAACCTTGGCAAATCTTCAGAGCATGGTCAACCACAACGCCGACATGGGACATGTAGCGGGAGCACACCATGTCGAAGTAGTAGGGCCTCATAAAGGCATGAAAGCCAGAAGGTTGAACGTAGACTTGCGTGAACAAATGGAGGTCAGATGACGCTCACCTGATGCCGGCGTCCAGGGCGGGAGTGACCGCCTTTTGACCATCAAAGTCTACGGTTGAAGGTGATATGCCATCAATGAAGCAACCCAGAGATCGATGTGGAGCGGTCTCCTCACCGGGTGAACATCATAACAACGGATCTTAGCTGGTGCATATGAACTTCACCAAGCACCCTAGAGTTGTAGGAAGAACCTTCCCCTCCATTTTCCTAGTGCAGAGCTAAAGACGCATGCCCGCATCCTCCCCTCGCCACCCAGGCTGACCATGCACCATAGGATGCCTGACATCGCCACCACTCCACCGCAAGTCATGTCACCTCATGACAATTTTATTGAAGGAAGCGGTGCCCCTCCCCTCCACTCCCACTTGCACCCCGATCGGAGAAGCAAGGAGGCAATGTAGAAGAACCCTAAGATGCTGCAGATATGACCGAGGTCCGAAGCTCCGCTCCAAACTACTGGCATAAAGCTCAATATTGGCATCCATTGCTGCTGCTAATACTGCTACTACTATGCTACGTTGCTAGGGGAGTAGGAGTACAGAGGCGGGGACGCTTTGGCGACTCTCATGGGGTGAGGAGAGGGAAACACAAGGGGGTCAATCGACGCAAATGGCCGTAGTAAATTATTTGGTAATTTGGTGATGAATGAAATTAAATTGAAGAATTGATACCACTGACTTGAAGGTGACACCAATGCTCCCCCATGCAGACTTCACGGAACATAGTTTTTTTTTCATGCCTTGATCTCTATTTTTTCTTTTTGTTCCGGATACTATTCTGGTGTCAATCTTTTGAGCGTTTTCTCCTAAATCACGAAAAAGATGGACGGCACATTAGCCCGAGGTCACGGCCCTGGCTAACTACATTGTTGCAAATTTTTAGGAAGTACAGTGGAGAAAATGAAAGTTGGCATCTATCGTCCACTTGATATCCAACGGCTGACGACGGGTTCACCCCACGACACCAGATTTCGAAGGTGCTTTCCTTACAATTTTTAGAAAGGATCCGAAGTAGCCAGCCGACGTGACGGAATGGTGCTTCGCATCGTAGGTTTTCTAGATTTGCTGCATACAATCAAGTAACCGTTATCTCGGCTAGGGTGTCAAAAGGGATTCCACTAAGTCCCACGTCTATTTCATTTTGTGATTTAGTTTAAAATTTCGACCAAAAATTGAACTAGAAATCATAGAGAATGAACTAAAGGTAGGACTTTGGTGGGATCGTACTTGCATCTCTAATCTCGACCTGTCAGCTAAGGTTCAGGAATGTTGTTGCGCTGTATTCCAAAAAAAAATGTCGTTGCGGGATCCGCATCTCCACTTAAACTAGGTACTTCCTCTCTCACAGTTTTTTAGGCATGCACGTATTTCTAGGTCGCGAATTTGATCAAGTTAGCATTAACTCATTGTTATAAAAATTATATTATTAGAAAGTTTAGATATTCTATTTTCTAATGATATAATTTTTACATTATATAATTTAAATTATATAGATCAAATTAACGATCTAGGGATACGGAAAAGACTAAGAACTGAGACAGAGAAGTACTCTACATCGTGACCATTAATTTCCATGTAAAAAGTCCAGCGCAAACTCCAGACGGCACCTGGCCTTTCCGGGTCGTGGAGGCCGGGCCCAGGCCACCGCGCATCCAAGTAACACGTGACCGGGCCCGCGCGCCAGCCACCGAGCACCCCGTGACCCTGTGGCCGCCACGCACCCCAAACCTAACCACGGTTAACCCAGGGTCACGTCGCTCGCCCGCTCCCATCTCCGAACCCCGTCGCGGCGCCCCGCCCCGCCCCAGCCAGCCACCAACCCTCTCCGCCTCCTCGCCCGGCCCCCGAGTCGAGTCCATGTATAAAGCCGCCTGCTCCGCCCGCCTCCTGCTCAGATCCCTCTCCGCGTCCCCCCACGCCGCCTCCTCCTCCTCGCCTGCGTCGCGCCTCGTCGCCGCCCGCTGCCTCGCGCTCGCGCGCCCCTGCGCCGCCTTCGCCGGACGCGGACGCTCCCCATCCTCCGCCGTACGCGCCCAGATCGGGGCCGCCGTCGCGCCTGCCGTCGAGCGGGTCCAGCGCAGGATGGCCGCCTCAGGTGCGTCTCGCCTCCATGTCCGCCCGCCCGCCTATAGTTCCAGTGGACACTGCTCACGGCGGCTACTACGACTCATCGGTTGCCACGCCCACGCCGGTGCCGTCTAGCGGCGTCTCTCCCACGCGCACGGCACACGCACGCACCGCCCACGTGGATATTCCAAGCGGAATTTCGCTGCACACCGCCCCTTACCGCCCACAGATTTGAAACAATAGATTCGGTGGTGCTGCCGATCGGCAAGCTGGGATCGCGATTTACGTGCCAAAAAATAGATTTAAACTGGTCTCGCGACGCCACTGATCCGTGCTGCTGAGTGGATCGGTTCCGCTGCCTTTAGTATCGGCCCGCAGATTCGAACGGATTCAGGGCGAGCTCGTGCTGGAGCGCCACTTTAGTGGGAAAAGACGTGCTGGATTCGCTCGTCTGCTGGGTTTATCTGCTAGTGGGAATAGATTCTTCTAGTACCAGTGCTTTATTCGAGACGTATATGCGCTGTGATTAGTTTCATGTACTCCTCTCCTGTTTGGCTGTCAGCTTAAATAGACCTCGAGGCAGAGCTCTGCCCAGATTGATCGTTTCTGGTTTGGACTTGTGAATAGTCGTCCTACCAATGCTCACTACTACATCGGCTATCTCCACCATTTCCCCTGGAAAATATAGTATATTATTAGAGTTTTAGTGTATTAGTTGCATTTTGTACGCTGCAGATTTTGAATTGGTCTTGTAATCAAGTTCTTAAAACAAAGGACCCATCTGAGTTTAGTGTATTAGTTGGAGTAAGTTGAGCTGTTAAGGATTTATTTTATTTTATTCATTATCCTATGTATTATATATGCTTATACCTGCTACAGTGCTACATGAATCTTAGTCCTGGTCTTCTAGGATATGTTAGTTCACAAAATGCGACTAATCATAAATGAGCCACCAACTTGAGTAGCTACTACACAGTTGACTTGGAAGTCACTTCTTTTTAATACCCCTTTCATTATGAAGTGGCTTGTGCATTGAAAATGGAAATTCAGCTTTACCAATTGATGACATCCCTCTGTTTTTTGTAACGACCAAGTAGCACTGTTTTGCTAGTGCATTGCCCTTCATTTATGCTAATTATGCATCTTGTTGCTTGCCTTTGCATGCAGCTACTGAGCATGCCTTCAAGAGTATTTTGACCAGCCTCCCTAAGCCTGGGGGTGGCGAATATGGGAAGTTTTACAGCCTTCCTGCACTAAATGATTCAAGGATCGGTAATTGCTCTGCTTGCTTTTGGAATTACTTCTTTTCTACCTTCACTTTGTCAATCACAGTTTACACTCTTACTTGGCTGGTCAGTTGTGTCTGTGGAGTCTTTTTTTTGCATCATCCTAGACTTAACAAAAACAATAACACATGCTAACTGTGTAAGTCAAATTTGCATTCCATCAATTCCTTCTGACAAGCTGGTAGAATTGCTGTATTTGAAAAGGATTTGTCTCGTACCCCTTTTTTTTTTGCAACATTCAAACTTTTTTGAGAAAGCTATATTCATTAAGGTGTCAAGTGGGATCCCACCTAAGTTCCACTTATAGTTCATTTTGTCTTACCTTAGTACAATTTTTTTTCTTCAAAATTTACACTAGAAGAACCAAAATGAAGTACACGTGGGATGTAGGTGGGATCCCACTTGTACTTATAGTTCATTTAGGTGGGATCCCACTTGACACTCTATTTTCATCATTAATATTTGACTTATGACTATGCTATGCACGATAGTATGATTAACATGTCCCTGTGGCCCCTTTAATCTATATTGTGTGTGATAATAGATTTGTTAATGTTGTTATCCAACTGACAAGTATTTTCTTCTTCATTGTGTCAGATAAGCTGCCCTACTCTATCCGTATTCTTCTGGAGTCAGCTATCCGTAACTGTGATGACTTCCAAGTCACGAAGAATGATGTCGAGAAAATCATTGACTGGGAGAACACATCTCCGAAGTTGGCTGAGATACCTTTCAAACCAGCAAGAGTTCTTCTTCAGGTTTTGAACTGTAACATGACACAAAATCACCCTGTTTCGATCTATCTTTTGCTTACGATTTGTGCTACTCTCTAGGACTTCACTGGAGTCCCAGCAGTTGTAGACCTTGCAGCTATGCGTGATGCGTTGGCCAAGTTGGGCAGTGATGCCAACAAGATCAATCCATTGGTACATCTCATTTCCATGTTATCTGAAAAGCTCAATCAGTTTGTTCTGGACCAACCTTTGGTTTTCACAGAAAAAAAACATTTGAGTAAGCCCATTTCAAACTGTATTTTTCTGATATATATCTATTCATTCGGTGTGTAGGTTCCAGTGGATCTTGTTATTGACCACTCAGTTCAGGTGGATGTAGCAAGGTCGACCAATGCATTGCAATCCAACATGGAGCTAGAATTTTCCCGCAACAAAGAAAGATTTGGTTTTCTTAAATGGGGCTCAACTGCTTTCCAGAATATGCTTGTTGTACCCCCTGGTTCTGGCATTGTTCACCAGGTAAATGCTTTGGATCAAATATTTTTTTATTGCCAATATATCTTATAACTGAATAAAGTCTTTATCTTCATTTTCTATTTGTATGCATATTTCAGGTCAATCTTGAGTATCTTGGCAGAGTTGTTTTCAACACAAATGGCATTATGTACCCTGACAGCGTGGTTGGCACTGATTCACACACCACTATGATTGATGGTCTAGGTGTTGCTGGTTGGGGAGTTGGTGGTATTGAAGCAGAGGCTACAATGCTTGGGCAGGTAAATCTGCAGTGGAGCTCTACCAACTTCAACAATACTTATAAGATCTTGTTGATGAGAGGGAAAATTAACTGATGAGTAATGATCATGTATTTGCAACACAACTATGTCCCAACACCCTTTTCTCATAACTAAATCGTAGTGCCCTTTCCTTAAAAACAGTCTACATCGCTATAATCTGGTGACTTTTGAACCTTTTGTGAAGCAACTTATTGACTTTTGAACTCGTGGGTTGTTAGGTTTGAGGAATCGGATGATCAGTTAACAAAATAATCTAGCCCACTTGTTCTTTCCGCATGTTTCAGGAATGAATGGGTTGGTTAAACTATGCCCTCCCTCATAAGCATAGATTAGGGGAAAGTGAGGGATTAATGCATCCCAACGGAACACATGGGATTATCCCATGATGGGCCAATCCATCCTCTAGGATATGGTGGTCTCTGAAGCCAAATCCCCTGTTTGTTCAGACTCATAGTCTGAGAAATGCTGACTTATTTGAGCACTTTTTATGTACCTCCAGTTGACCCATATGTTATTTCCTTGTACAGCCGATGAGCATGGTTTTGCCTGGTGTGGTTGGGTTCAAGTTGACTGGAAAGTTGAGGAATGGTGTCACTGCCACCGACCTTGTTCTTACTGTTACCCAAATGCTAAGGAAGCATGGTGTTGTTGGCAAGTTTGTTGAATTCCATGGTAATTATTCATGTTAAACTACACATGATATTTATTGTCTTGACATTTTTTTTAAAAAAATCTTATTGTTGTTGTTTTCTTTCCGTTTGTTTTATTCAGGTGAAGGTATGGGCAAACTGTCTTTGGCTGACAGGGCCACAATCGCAAACATGTCACCAGAATATGGAGCTACCATGGGCTTCTTCCCTGTGGACCATGTGACATTAGATTATCTCAAATTGACAGGCCGAAGCGATGAAACTGTAGGTTCCACTATCAGCAAACTCTTTTACCTGTTCCATCACTTAGCGAGTACTCTTTGATAGATAAAATAAATAGTGTAAAATTGAGGTGGTGGACAGTAGCTCCTGATTTTCCAAAATTGTGACAGCCCTGTTGCCATCCTTGACAAACTGCAATTATTTCGCCCTGCTCCCAAGTTTTTGTAACGTACATATAGTCCTATAATCATCCTTGCCATTTTTTCCATAGTGCCACCATTGCTGGTGTTTCTTCTTCATTGTGTTATAGTTTGAAGTACCTTGAACTGGATAACATATTAACATAATCTAATGAGCCTTATTTTCATTTGCATATTGGTATATTTAAGTTCTACCTGCAGCATTATGTTAACCGTATCTGGAATTAATTCAGGTGTCAATGATCGAAGCATATCTACGAGCTAATAATATGTTTGTGGACTATAATGAGGTATGCTTTTTTTTGTTATGTTTCTTGGATTTCAGTTATTTGTTATTTTGTTTATCACAATATAGACATATTTGCATTCATGATGACAGCCTCAAATAGAAAGAGTTTACTCTTCATATCTCGAGCTGGACCTTAACGAGGTGGAACCTTGCATTTCTGGGCCCAAGAGGTATGAGTATTGGTTTAATCGTTGAAGAAATTTTCCGTTAATTGGTATGTGCATTATGAGTTTGAAGTGCTGTTTGATTTCAACCTTGTAGGCCTCATGACCGGGTCACTTTAAAGGAAATGAAATCAGATTGGCATGCTTGCCTGGACAACAAAGTTGGTTTCAAGGTACGCTGTTGTTTATATGTCTTTGCATTGCAATATGTTGTGTTGTATCTGACATTGCTTGTAATACACAATAAATGTCAGGGTTTTGCGGTGCCGAAGGAACAACAGGATAAGGTTGTGAAATTTGACTTTCATGGACAAACTGCTGAACTGAAGCACGGCAGTGTTGTTATAGCAGCAATAACTAGTTGCACAAACACATCAAATCCCAGTGTTATGCTTGGTGCTGCCCTTGTCGCAAAGAAAGCCTGTGAATTGGGTCTTGAGGTTTTTTCTTCCCCAAAGTCCTCAGATATATTGTTATATTCCTGTTTTCTCTGTGCTTTCTGTTAACTGTGGAGTAATACTTCTCTTCAGGTGAAACCATGGGTAAAGACCAGCCTTGCCCCTGGATCTGGGGTTGTCACGAAATACTTGCTAAAGAGGTATCTTGTTGCCATTCACTAATTTTACTGTCATATGAGGTGGCATTCTAATATGGTGATTTTCATCATGCAGTGGCCTTCAAGAATACTTCAACAAGCAAGGATTCCATCTTGTTGGATATGGATGTACCACTTGCATTGGCAATTCTGGTGACCTTGATGAATCTGTATCAGCTGCCATCACAGAAAATGGTATGCCTAGGTTATAAGCACGTTGGATATTTTTAGCTGCAACAACTTTGTATGATTGATTTATCATTTGTTTTTTGCGTAGATGTTGTTGCTTCTGCTGTGTTGTCAGGCAACCGTAACTTTGAGGGTCGTGTGCACCCTTTGACTCGGGCTAATTACCTTGCTTCACCACCTTTGGTTGTTGCATATGCACTTGCTGGCACTGTAAGTCCAGGACATTTCCCCCCTTTGATGCTCACATAACTTTCATCAAAGGGCTTGTAATGTCAAATGCCGCATTTTTTGTCTGCTTTATTGCACATTACAACGTCTATTTTTCAGGTTGACATTGATTTTGAGAAGGAACCCATTGGAATAGGAAAGGATGGCAAGGAAGTTTACTTCAGGGATATATGGCCCACAACTGAAGAAATAGCCGAGGTATATACTGTACTGTAACTTCAGTAATGCCTTTCATCCTTCTCTACAACCAGGACTGATATCTATCATGCCACAACATTACAGATGTTCTATCTACAATTAATTCTTTTGTAAGTAACAATTATAACTTAAGTGATATTCAACAGGTTGTCCAATCCAGCGTGTTGCCTGATATGTTTAAGAGCACATATAATGCTATCACGAAAGGCAACCCAATGTGGAATCAGCTTCCTGTTCCAGAAGCATCGCTCTACTCCTGGGATCCAAACTCTACTTACATTCACGAGCCCCCGTATTTCAAGGACATGACCATGTCCCCACCTGGCCCACATGCAGTGAAGGATGCTTACTGCTTACTGAACTTTGGGGACAGCATTACCACAGATCATATTTCACCCGCAGGCAGCATACACAAAGACAGCCCTGCTGCCAAGTATTTACTTGAGCGTGGCGTGGACCGGAAGGACTTCAATTCCTATGGTAGCCGGCGAGGTAATGATGAAATAATGGCAAGGGGAACATTTGCAAACATCAGGATCGTGAACAAGTTCTTGAATGGAGAGGTTGGGCCCAAGACCATCCATGTTCCTACTGGGGAGAAGCTTTCTGTTTTCGATGCGGCCATGGTATGTTCTGTGGATAATGTGATACCTGTCTCCTTGTTATTAATATTGCATCTATATACCCTCAGTTTTGTCTGTTGCCATAATGCAGAAATATAAGTCAGAAGGTCATGATACTATTATTCTTGCTGGCGCTGAGTATGGGAGTGGCAGCTCACGTGATTGGGCAGCAAAGGGACCGATGCTTCTCGTAAGTTGCAGATATAATGACTTGTTCCAGTCCTTTTATTCATGAAACAATAGCATCAAGTATGTCCTATTTTCAGGGTGTGAAAGCAGTGATTTCCAAGAGCTTTGAGCGGATCCACCGAAGCAACTTGGTGGGTATGGGAATCATCCCACTCTGCTTCAAAGCTGGGGAAGATGCTGATTCACTCGGCCTTACCGGACACGAGCGGTTCACTGTTAACCTTCCTACTGATGTCAGCGAGATCCGTCCTGGCCAGGACGTGACCATCACGACCGACAATGGAAAATCTTTCACCTGCAAGCTTCGATTTGACACAGAGGTACATATATATTAGAAACTTGGTCAATCTCGATATCGGTCTTCAGTCATGTAATGCTTTAGTTTGGAACCTTGCTGCTGGATTGTAACATTCTTGGCTGCGCTTGCAGGTGGAGTTGGCATACTACAACCATGGAGGCATCCTCCCCTATGTCATCCGCAACATGGCAGCAGCTCAGAACTAGGCGAAAGCAACAGTGCAGTCTTTTCAGCGCCAGCATCAACATCGAGAGTTCGTTTGGAATTCTGTGGCCTTTGTTCAGCGTTTAAATAATCTGAAAATAAAGCCGCCGGAGACAGGAACCACAACAATGACATTTCCACACCTGGTTGTGATTATGAAACCGTGAGGTTGTCTGAAACATATCTTGAATTGTGTATTAAACCGTTCAGTCGTAGTCTATGAGACTGAGAGCATGGTGTACATTAAGTTGTGCTAAATATATCTGAATCGATAGTAAAGCTCTCCTTCTGCAAGGGTGTACTCTGCTGAAGACAGTGTCCGATGCCTCTGCGATGAAAAATCCAGCATGTAGGGATGGCTGGATGGTTCACGCCGTATGCAAATCGTACGTTCTGTAGAGGTATAGCAGCACTCTCCTAATCTTTTTGCCTGATGAAACGACTGCCCAATACTTTACATTCTGTAGAGGCATTTACTTCGCCATTCCAACTTATATGCCTTTGTCTGCGTGTTTGGTCGCACGAGCACACTCCATGGAGCATGTCGGAGCGCTGCCTAACGATTTTTTTCTCCGATGGTCGTTTGATTCACAAGATTTCTTAGAATCTTTTTTCCTAAGGATTTAATATGACACATTTTGTGCTGTCAACCATTATATTGAGCTAAATCCTACATGAAACAATATACATATCATTATTTTTGGGTTGTAGTAGGTTGCTAGATATATGCACAAAATGAGCTGAGTAATCCTAAGTAGAATTTTGGCAAGGCCTCTAGACGCGTCCCTCGAAGCGCCCCAAATGACGCCGGATTGAATGTTTTGGGGACGCGTTGGTGTGATGGCGCACTTGAGGCGCGACTGGGGCACGTCTCTCCCCAGTCGTGCCCTTCATTTAGAGGCCCCAAAATAATAAACATGCACGAAAATAAAAGTTTTCATTCAAATTTGATTATAATTTACAAGTTTGAATGAAAACGGCTAGGATCATCTAAACCCTAACCTACTGGCCGCCTGGCGGTGTGTTCGATGGCCCTGCCCCGTCGTCACATCCTTGTTGCCGTTGCTCGTTCGCCGCGTGCCGCCTCTCCCTCTGGAGCGTGACGAGAACAAGCCGTTCTGCCGCGTTGTCGCCTCCCCTCCGCCGTTGCTCCGGAGGGAGAGGTCGATGGCGTGGCGCCACCGCGCATCGTTGTCCTACTCGCGGGCACGGCCGTCGTCCTGCAACTTCTTCTGCAACTTGAAGGACTCGACAATCGCCCACTGCTGCGCCACCTGCTCCTCCGGGTTTGGCCCATCGTCGGACTAGTCGATGTCGTAGTCGTCGTCCTCCGCTTCCGTCGCCGCCGCTGGCGATGCTGGAGCTCCCACCTCCGTAGCTGCTACTGCAGCTCCTCCACACGCCGCCGCTCGTGCAGCTCATCTCGACGCCATTGCCGCTCCAGCTCCTACGCACGCTAGCGCCGCCGCAACTCCTCCGCACGCCACCGCTCGCCCAACTCCTCCCTCTACGCATGGAGGCGGAGGCGCGACTCTTCCGCCGCGGTGGCGTTTGCCGCTCGAGCGCGACAAACTCATGGCGACAAATGCCTCTATGGCGGCCGCTTGCGCTGTCGCCTCCCACTCCTCATTGTGCGCTATCTCCGGGTCAACGTCGAACTCCACCGGTGGTGGTGCTGGAAATGGAGGTGGAGACGGTGGTGGAGGCAACTGCCCGCCGCCGGCGCAGCTCATCATTGCGTAGGTGGTATGCAGGCGATGAGGCATGCTTTGCGGTGGAGAAAGGGATGCCAGTGACTGTGGTGACGTCCGTTGAGCGGAGGCGGCAGTGACGCGAGAAGAGGCGGGAAGAAAGCGTGGGAAGAGGTGAGAAGCGCAGGAAGAAAGCACATGAAATAGCGGTGGCGTGCGAAAGGTGGTGACGCGTGGAGTAGGCGCATCGACGTGTCGGGGAGGCGCAACGCCGACGAGACAACTCGCCTGCCCCTTTGATACCTTCGGATTATGAATTGTAGTATGATAAGATTTTTTCGTGGAAGACCTAGGTTTAATCGAACCTTGGGAAGCACTGCTAAAGTGGTGTCTACAAGACTTGCTAGTTGATTTTATTTTATGTTTACTAGACCTATCTAGTTTACTCTTAATTGGGTTGTGTTCAATGATGGAAATATGTCAGGGTTAAGGATTCTCCTGCAGCTATGCATACATATAGAAATGAAGTGCAAATGTGTACTAAATAAAATAGAGATAAGAGATTTGTGAGAATCACATCTGTATATACTCTTGCCCCTAAAGCCAGAGGTGACAAGAGCCTCTTGGTTCAACCACTGTTCATACATCCGCGAGTAACAACATTTATTAAGTAAATGAATACATACCAAAGCACTAAGTTAGATGATTGTGCCGTTGATCCCGAAGGAATCACTAAACATGTACCGCTACTTTCCCTTTCTGTCACTGAGGTTTCACGGTAGCACGCCGTTCTCCACTCATCCCACCTCTTCCCATGATCGATCCGATAGACATGGGTACCTGCAGATCATCGAATCGAGGCAAAGAAACACGAATACAAGATTGCAAAACTCCTATTTAATCCTTGCACATATTATAAGATTAGATGCAGATAAATGCTGCGAGGATTCACTCCAACCCGCAACCCGTGAGGAGTACTCACATAATATCAAGATCAAAGATAGAAATTACAATGGTGATGTCTATGACTATGGAGGAGATGGGAGATGGAATGAATGAACTATGGTGGAAGATCTCCTTTGGTGTGGTGTAGATGGATCTGATGGGTGGCGGCTCTGTTTGGCGACGAATGGCTCTCTTTTTGGCGTTGGGTCCTTCACAGAACTTATAAGGTTTGACCTTGGAAATGCTGCGGCGCGCAGTACGGATGGATGGTACTGGCGGGGCTTGCTTGTACCGGTGTCCACTAAACCTTCTGGAACTGCCTTTTGAAGCCTGGTCTCGTGACGCGATTCTCTTCAGTAATTGCGGGTTCATTTGCCATTATGACATGATTTCCTGCATACCATTCATAGATAGGAGAGATTGCACATCTTTACAATAATTAGTCATTAGTAACAAATTGAGAGGTAAACTTAGTCAATTTCTTGACTTAGCTAAAGGTTTAAACGTGAGAAAAAGTGGCGTATTTCACAGCCATCACCCTCCATCGCCATTAAGTCAAAGCTATAGTGCTTTATTCGTGTCTTAATGACACGTCGGGCCTGCCACTCCCCACCTCATTTTTCGCTCTGTCCTGCGCCCGAAGTGTCCCCTGTGGAGCGGGGACGGCCTCGAGGCGTCGAACACCGTATTAGACCGTGCCGGCCTGCCGGGCGATAAGGCACTTTGAGGCACACGACTGAAATCGGTTATATGTCCGACGCGCCCAAAAAAGATTTGGCAAGGAGACTGGAGGGGCGCGTTTGGTAGGATGGATGCCCCTTGGCTCAAATCGGCCCAGCTTTTTTCGGCCCGTTTGGTTACCTGGTCGATGCCGCGTTCTTGCAGAACCGGTTCTCAAAGCACCCTTGGACCAGGCCCTGGAGGAACGCCCGGTTCGGCCGTTTCTAGAGAGACACCCCGTTTCCGCAGAAGTGGAGAACGCGACGTCCTCGCAGAGCCACCGCGGGAGATGGTGGGAGCTCGCGTAGGACAACAAAATCTCGGTGCCATGAATTCGGTCACCGCACTTGAATTTTGGCCACCGTTTATAGGGGCGGCTCTCTCACCGGAAAATCCAAATCCCCCATTTCCCCCCATTTCGAGCTCATCCAGCATCCCCGATCTAGCGACATGGCCGGCTCTACCTCACCCGCACGGTCGGCGAGGCTTGCGGCGGCGACGGCGGTGGCTAGTGGCCGCGGAGGATGGTCGTCTTCTTCGTCTGCGTCGATGACTTTGGTTGTGGTAAGCTTCTGCAAACCCTAGCCTTAGATCTAGATCTTATGGGTACACAACCAGGGTCTGAACGAATCCATTGTAGGACATTCCTTCATCGCCGGTGGAGGTTGTGGAGGTTTTCCAGGTTCCATCTGACTCTACAACGCGGACGGTGATGCTGCCTGCATCTTCCACTGGGACGGTGGTGCTGCCTGCATCTTCGCCAGGGTCCCCTGCTTCCCCTACCTCGGTGCTGCGTGTGGCTCCTTTGACATTAAGGACGATCTTACCTACCTCGATGTTCTTTGATGTGGTACTGGTAGTTCATAGATCTGCTAGTTCTTAAGGATGTCCATGTGGTAGTTCATTGATCTGCTAGTGTTTGTCATGTAGGCGATCATACCTTTGGGCTCCCCTGATCTGTCTGCGTCAACTGTGAATGCTCAGCCATCTCTGATAGCAAGCAAGGCATGGTTTGGAAACCTGAGCTATCAGAGTTTGTGCTGAACCGGTTGGTTCTGCTCGTCCGTAGTGGCGTCTGCTTCAACATGAGATTCAAGGAGGAGCAGATGAAGAAGGTAGCCGTGGATGTTCTTGCATTCGCCAGCGTACATGTCACCACTCTTCAGCTGTACAACCACATCAGAAACTGGAGGACGAACTGGAGTGTCATCACGAATATGAAATCCGATCGCATTCTGGATTGGAGCGAAGCTGGTTGCTGCTTCTACGGCGGTGATGAAGGAGCGGCGGACGAGTAAATCCTGGTACGAATCCTGATTGAGCTCTTGCATAGATATGAAAGTATATACATGTCAATGTCATTCGCAATAACATGTGTTCCTTGTCGATTGTAGCGGTACCCGAAGCACCGTCAGTACGTCGGCACTCCGACCAGCAACTACGCTCAAATGAAGACGATCTTCACTCCCCGGTTCGTCTGCAAGGTGCAACTGTTCCAGCCTAACTTGCTGGTCAGGGCTATCGACTTCATTGCAGACAATGAAGCCGAGTATGCCGTCTACCGTAAGCTGTAGCCACCAGAGAGGAGGAGCTGGCTTAGGACCTGGCTCCGCAACCAGTTTCCTGCTTAGTGCTTTTGCTTCCTTCTCATGATCCGCTGATTTCGGGAGGTGATCTTGTATCCCTCCATTATCTAGGACTTGCTACAACCTGATCCCCGGTTTGTAATGACGAACTTGTTCGATGTGGTATATACTAACCCCTCGTGACGAACCTGTGATGCATCACGAAGTAGTTGTTTTGTTCGTGATGAATCGCCTACTAAGTACTAGTTGATGTGTATTACCAGCATCTTTTCTGATGAACTGAATCTCATATGTGATGTTATTCAGTACTGGGTAACCTCACCACTCAAAATAAAGGGGTTACCACAACACTGAGCTATCTACAACCAAACAGGCTGAGGGCTGCACGACCTGGGAAGAATGGGCTGGAAACGGGCAACCAAACGATGGGGCCTGGGTTCCTTCTCCGGTGCACAAAAAACCGCACAGGCTACCAAACGACCCGCCAAAAGTGACTCATGACCCGTTCGCGACGCGCATAGGCTCCCATCTTGCTGCCGCAGTCATGCAACAAATCGGCCCATGCAACCAAACGCGGCCGAGATGCTCTTATACTCCGGAATAGCGAAATCGTTAAAAAAGGCCGACATTCGCGAAGGGAAGGCAACTCGCTCCGCACGCGACAAGTGGCGCGCTGTGATGCCAGAAAAAATCCCTAGGAAGTGGTCTCCCTGCTCGCCACATGTCGCAAGGGGAAGCAAGGTGGGGATGGGGGAGGAGAGAGAAGACTGAGCTTTTTTCTCTTTTTCTTCTAGATTCGTTTTTTTAAATGAAATATCTTGAGAACCGTAAGTCTAAATTGTGAACCGTTTTCACTTTTGAGATCCTCGCGTCGAGATCTTCAAAACTAGATCCCATGTTCATAGGTTCGGAGATACTTTTTTTCGTACTTCCAATAATATTATGATTGTACCTGTGGTGTGTACCTAACTGTACTCATGTTTTCAACTGATAGGTACTTCTGTTTTTAGTGTATTTGGTGCAATTTTTCCCTTTATTCGCTAATCAGTACTTGCTCGTGGCGGGATCGTATCCGTACTTACGCGCGATCGTACTCGCTCCTGTGCGCCACTGTATTTCTGTACATGTACTTGCTCGTGTTCACGACTGTACCTGCTCGTATGCGCGTTTGTACATGCTCGTGTGCGTGACTGTACTTGTACTCGCTCGTGTGTTCAATTCTACTCGTGTGTTGTGCGTGACTGTACCTGCTCGTGTGCACGACTGTACCTGCTCGTGTGCGTGACTGTACTTGTACTCGCTCGTGTGTTCAATTCTACTCGTGTGTTGTGCGTGACTGTACCTGCTCGTGTGCACGACTGTATCTGCTCGTGTGCGTGACTGTACTTGTATTCGCCTGTGTGTTCAATTGTACTCGTGTGTTGTGCGCCAGTGTACTCGCTCGTGTGTGCAGTTGTACTCGTGTTTGTATGCAATTGTACTCGTGTGTTTAGTGTGCTGTACTCGTACTTTCGTGTAATCGAGTTGAATACGACAAGAGTAGGAGGAAAGCTAGCTACTTCATTGTCGTGCATGCATTCGCTGCTTAGCTAGCCAAAACATGGGTGCATGCATCGTGAATACGTGGATTGGGCACAGATCGTATGCAGGAGGAGTACGCGCTTGGGTAGACGCTCGCGGGAGAAGTACAGGCTACGCGCTCGCGGCCGCTCGCGGGAGAAGTACGCGCTCGCGGAAAGGTGTACTCGCGCGTACTCGTGCCGTCGCGGGTCGCTCGCTCGCGGAAAGGTACAGCTCGCGTTGCCTGGGCCTAACACGCGGGGTGATGTTTTCCTTAACGAAGGTTGGTCTCTAGGTAGTGGTATCTCGGAATAGGGTTTGGCATGGCACAGCCCGTTTATTAATTAACAAATCTCTTGGGCCGTGCCGAGTTGGCCACCCTCGGTCGCAACTCGCAAGAATACTTTCCTACACCGAAGTTGGTCGCCGAGTCGGTCCGACCGATTGCGAGTTTGCGACGACCGGAAGCCAATCCCTCTCCTATCAGCATCCTCGCATCGCACCCTCCCTCTCCTGTTCCTCTTTCCTCTCCTCTTCCTGCCGAACCCCGATCACCAGCGGGCAGCGGCGGCGGAGGCGATGGTGTGCACCAAGTGTACGAACCCTTCTATCCTCCCACCTCCTCTAAGCCCAACTTCTCTCCTGGATCAGCAAACCCTTCCGCTCGAATCCGTCGATTTCTTCCGCACCCCCTAGATGACCTCGGCCCCCTTTTTTCGCAGGCGAGAAGAAGCTGGGGAAGGTGATCGTGCCGGACAAGTGGAAGGAGGGCGCCAGCAACACCCTCGAGGGCGGCGGCCGCAAGATCAACGAGAACAAGCTCCTCTCCAAGAAGAACAGGTACCTTCCCTTCCCTTCCACCACTCGAAACCGCCTTGTTCCTTTAATTTGAGGTGCCAAGACCTACAGTTCTCTAATTTGAGCGGAATCCTTCTGGTCTCCGTGCGGTCCTGTCTGTCCCGGTTGGCATCCGTGATGGGAATCTCGGCGCTTGCTGGTATGGTTGATCGGATGGAGGATCTCGGGGAAGTTGAGAAATAGATCCCACCACGAATTGATGATCCTAGCTTAGATGGTAACCGTCGTTGCGATTGATTTTACTTGCTGGTGTCAAAGAAAGTACTGGTACTGGAATGGTGACACGAATTTCGAAGGTTCTTAACCTAGGGCATCCATAATATGTCAAATCTGTTGCTGTAGAGTAATAGAAGTTTTTCCTGCAATCAGTTGAGAGGGATATTTTGTAGTTAAGGAGATGATGGATGATCGTGCAAAGATCCACACTGACTACAATTGCTTTGTAGTATTGGTGATGGGAATCTGGGTGTTGGTCTGATTGGTTGGATGGAGGATCTCGGGGAAGCTTAGGAATAGATCCCACCATGGATTGATGGTTAGATTGGCATGTGTTATATGCTAATAGTCGTTGCGATTGACTCACTTGCTGGTACTACCTCCGATTAATATTACTTTATGCTAATATATATGTATCTAGGCACATTTTAGTTGTCATTTCATCCACTTTAACGTCAAGTAGTATGGATCGGAGAGAGTATCAAAGAAAGTAGTACTGGGATGATGACACCAATTTCAAGAGTCTTAACCTAGGGCATTGATAATATGTCAAATCACTAAATCAGTTCTTGTAGAGTAATAGGAGATTTGATCTTGCAATTAATTCAGGGGATGTTATGTGGTTAAGGAGACGATGGATGATCACGCGAAGATCCGCACTGATTATAATTGCCTTGTGCTTGAATTCCGATATCAGTCTGCTTTACGTGAGGTTGAAGCAACCGAAAGGAAGTTTGAGGAAAGTCATCTATATGACCACAATTTTGTCTTCTAACTAGATCAAGCTGGCAACAATTGTACGGTTTGAAATCATGTGCAGTCGCCCTATCTACTAGGGTGAGAACCACAGGAACCTAATTGCCACCAAGAGCTTAAAGCATTTTTCCGATGCAAGGACTTATTTGTGTGTTGAACTTAACCACAAGATTGCCTTACTAAAGGAAAATAGTGAAGTACTATTATTATAAAGTTTTGAAGTGCTGCAGATCTGGATCACAGAAGCTACATACAGGAAAAGGAAATTTATCAAGCTGCAGTTCTCTAATTTGAGCGCAATCCTTCTGGTCTCCGTATAGTCCTGTCTGTCCCGGTTGGCATCCGTGATGGGAATCTCGGTGTAGGTCTGATTGGTGGGCTGGAGGATCTCGGGGAAGTTCAGAAATAGATCCCACCACGAATTGACGATTAGCTGGGCATTGTTTAGATGGTAGCCGTCGTTGTGATTGATTTCACTTGCTGCTGTCAAAGAAAGTAGTACTACTGGAATGATGACAACAGTTTCGAAGGTTCTTAACCTAGGGCATCGATAATATGTCAAATCTGTTGCTGTAGAGCAATAGGAGATCTTTTTTTTTTGCAATCAGTTGAGGGGGACATTTGGTAGCTAAGGAGATGATGGATGACCACGCAAAGATCCACACTGACTATAATTGCTTTGTGGTATTGGTGATGGGAATCTGGGTGTTGGTTTGATTGGTCTGATGGAGGATCTCAGGGAAGTTGGGAAATAGATCCCACCATGGATTGATGATTAGATTGGCATTTGTTCGATGCTAATAGTCGCTGCGACTGGTACACTTGCTGGTGTCAAAGAAAGCAATACTTGGATGATGACACCAATTTCAAGAGTCTTAAGTATTAACCTAGGGCATTGGTAATCCCTCCGTCCCACGAAACATGTCGAAGATTTGTCAAAATTTGGATGTATCTATTACTATTTAGTGTCTAGATACATCTAAATTTTGATAAACATTGACATGTTTCGTGGGACGGAGGGAGTACATCAAATCAGTTGTTGTAGAGTAATAGGAGATTTGATCTTGCAGTTAATTAAGGGGATGTTATGTGGTTAAGGAGACAATGGATCATCACGCTAAGATCCGCACTGATTATAATTGCCTTGTGGTTGAATTCCGATACCAGTCTGGTATACTTGTGGTTGGAGCCACCGAAAGGAAGTTTGAGGAATAGTCATCTATATGAATACATTTTTCTCCTACCTAAATCATGCTGGCAACAATTCTACGATTTGAAATCATGTGCAGTCGCCTTATCTACTAGGGTGAGAACCACAGGAATCTAATTGCCACCAAGAGCTTACAACATTTTTTCCGATGCAAGGACTTATGTGTGTGTTGAACTTAACCACAAGATTGCCTTACTAAACAAAATTAGTTAAGTGCTATTTAGTATAAAGTTTTGAAGTGCTGCAGATCTGGATCACAGAAGCTACATACAGGAAAAGGAAATTTATCAAGGGGCACTTTTCGTACTAGTTATATTGATTTCCATACTATCATTTATTTGAACATACGCTGGGGTAATGGATAGAAATGAAGGCGGAAAGTAAAAAAGGTGGAAGAAGAATATACATGTTCATTTTGTGTTGTACAATAAGAGGTAGGGATTAATATGGATATGGAGAAGGAACCACAATTTTGTGAATGGTCTTTACGCACTGTGCTGCTATGACCAATAGGCGGCAGCCGTGGTGAGATGTGAGGGTGGGGTGCGGGACGGTGTGACAGAAAAGAGAGACGATACAACTGAATAAAGGAGGCGATGACATCTCTTTTCAAGTTCTTTGTGTGTTTTCACAGAAAATAGAGATGTACAGGTAGATTACATTTGCCTTAGGGTGCCACTTCACTGGAATGAGATGCAACATCAGCTAAAACTGGCTGATTTAGGATGTGGGTCGTTATCTCCGCATGTTTTGATATTCTTGGGGTGTAGAGTGAACACTGTGGAATGGTTTTCTAGATTCGTGCTAGTGTTAAGTAGGGTTATGTCCACATGAATTTCTCTGTTGCCTATATTAACTTCAACCTTTTCAATTTTTTATTGGAAGATAATATGGTGTGAATGTGGTTTAACTCTTTGCTGCTGCTTAATATCAGGTGGACTCCATATGGAAACACCAAATGCGTAATCTGCAAGCAACAGGTGCACCAGGATGGTAAATACTGCCACACTTGCGCCTATTCAAAAGGTAAGCATGGAAACAGTTAACTCCTTTAGGAATAGCACACCACGAGGTGTTGGTTTTCCCTCCGCTGCTGTTGTTGCCTGCACGTTAAGTTTGTCTGCTAACCATGACATGAGCTATTTTGCGATCTTGTATCTGTACATAACAATGTAATTTTGTATTAATAAAAGGCATATTAGTTCACTTGCTATATTTTCCTGTAGAAGAGTGTAGAAGAATTTGCTGAACAAGCTTACCTTTTGAAATTCCCCAGATTCTGATGGTGTTACTGGCTTATTTCAGGGGTGTGTGCAATGTGCGGAAAGCAAGTTCTGGACACGAAGCTGTACAAGCAAAGCAACGTATGATGTTATGACATTGCCAGCTTATAAGCTGTCAAGGATAATCCTGTACTCCT
Source organism: Lolium rigidum (assembly GCF_022539505.1). Lineage (NCBI taxonomy): Eukaryota > Viridiplantae > Streptophyta > Magnoliopsida > Poales > Poaceae > Lolium > Lolium rigidum. Next base: position 208,954,966 of record NC_061508.1, read on the forward strand.
GTAGCTGTCTCTATGTTTAACTTGTAACTTTGTAAGGGCATGTACTCACGACATGACTGTGGAAAGATACTTCTATGCGTTAAGAAAAAAACCATTTACTTGGCTAACAATTCTGTAACATGAGCGGTTGTCTCCGAAAATTCAAATACAGGTACTTTTATGACACAATGCCTGCGAATCTGTAGTTCTTTCAGATAGTTGTGAGCCAGGACGAGAAAATGTGCTCGGTTTGTTTGTTAGTAGTTTCATACTAGCTTAGAAATTGGCTTACCGGAATGTGCATGTTGTTGAAGTACCACCAGTTAACAAGGTGAGGAAGAAGATCGTGGCCCAAATGGCATCCTTGTCAAGGAGATTAAGGAATCGTTATTTCTGAATTTTATTTGCTTTAAATTCAGTTTCTGCTTGAGGGCATGTAATAAGGTAGCGGACGTTCTCGCCGCTTATGGTGCGAGGTTGTGTGATGTACCCCAAGCCATATGGTTGGAACATGCTCCAGCTTTTGCACAAGTTGTTGCCAAGCGATTTAGCTGAGCATGTTGAGTAATCGAATGTTTTTCCGGTTTCAAAAAAAAAAAATACCACCAGTTAACAAGGTGAATCACGATATGAATGACACGGCAAATAAAAAATAAATACAAAACTGTACTTTGATCTTCCAGTTATTGTGAACCAGTGAACTCAATACAGGCCCTGGGGGAAAAAGGATTACTGCAATTCAATATAAGAAGTCGTTTGGAAGCTAGGTTTTCATTTCATTTGTAGCATTTTGAAATGAATACATGTATTCATTTCATTTACATTGTAATTCCAGAAATGGAGACTTGTTTGGTTGCCACAGGAATCGTAAATGACAGTAGAATTCAATATTGAATTTGTTTGGTTGCCACAGGAATTGTGAATGACAGGTTTCAGTTCGGAATTGTGATTACACATGACATCATTTTGCTGGATTTCCTAAACGAAATAATGGCCCAATTCTATGGTAATTAAACAGCCCACCTATGGAATTTTAAAATGAATTCCAAGATTCCAGACTCAAATGATGGATACCAAACGACCTCTAAGTGTAATGCTTTGTGGAAACAAAGAAGGATTCTTGATTATGCTGCTGTTATTTGATGAATATAGTTGTATTCCCATCCGAAAGTTAACGAAAATAATGATTCTTGATTATCAATGGCAGTTCGTTTGAACAATGCAGTTTAGTGCTACAATTATACAGCAACGACGACACGACACTACAGCCTGTCACATGTACTAACACAAATGGGCAACATCAACTACGGCTAGATCAGGCTACATACGGCTAGCTAATGAAGTAGACTACGTTACAAGAGAGAACTGGAGGGTAAATCGTGTCCTTGGACTTATTTCATGGCGTAAACTGAGCGCATCTCACTCTTCCCTGCTTCAGGTTCTTTGGTTGAGCACGTGGCGAAGCTGGATCTTCTGGCTTTCCATCCGGGCTTCTAGAAGCTTTGCCTTCAGGCTCTGCCTCTGGACCAGCTCCATGCAGCCTCTGAAACCGCGGTTGAGCTGGCTGTTCATGGAGTCCGGCGAGCTCCACCGCTCCATGCCCGGGGAGCTCAGTCCCACTCCCCGATCCCCACCTTCGGTACCATAATATATACCGCCATTTGATAGCCTGCCAGTCACCGAGTTTACCGGTTCCTCGACATCTTCCTCATGGATTTCACAGTTTTTCTGAGGGGAAGATCTCCAGAGCTTTGATATTGCCGACTGTTTCTTCTTGTGTTGCTGTTTCATGTCGGCCAAGTACACATTGCTCAGCTCATTCAGCCCATCCTCCGAATCGTTCCCACTCGTCCAGGAGATTGTGTCGCATATCTTGTTGACTGAAGGTTCGCTTCTGTTTCCGTTCTGAGAAAAGCTTGAACCTTGCAAATCTTCGTGGCTTGTAGTCTCCCAGCTGCTGCCATCTTCGGTTTCACTGTCTTCGCAATGGCTTCTACTCGAGTACAGTTTGGTTGGGTTTTCCAGGAATATGTCAGCCATTGGGTTAGCTTCTTGGATTTCTGATTCGTGTACTGAAGGGCTGTGCTGCTTACGGCATGTCTCCTTATTCCCACCCTCTTCACTGGGGCGGAGCTCCTCGAATATGGATAGTATGTCCTCCGATGCTGCAGGCGGCTCATACTTGAATTCGACCTCCTGTTCCCTGACTGACTCAATTTCCCTTATAATGTTCTCTGCTTCTCGTACTATAGTGCTATCTCCCTTGATACAATTGAAAGAGGTGACAAAAACCTCGACATCCTGTTGCAGTTTGCTTAACTGCTCATATTTGTCTTCAAGAGTGAGCCTTGCATCCACAAGTTTCATCTGAACCCGCTCTTCACGCCACACCTCAGCCATCTGTAGCAATTTTTTGTCTTCATCCACCTCCTCCCGGAGTTTCAGAGAGTCCCGCTTGATGACTTCAATCTCAGATTTGTATTCCTCAACCTCTCTCACCAGTTTGTTGCACACCTCCTCAGTGAGTTCCCGCGTCTTCCTCTCGTTGTCATACTCCTGCAACAGATTATTAGCTGCCATTTTGACCTCCTTCAACTCATCAACAAGCTTCAAGTTTATCGTCTCTAGTTGCCTCCGGTTCTTCTTCTCATGGTCGAGGTCTGCCTTCATGTCTTCAAGAATGGACTGAACCTTCTTGTGTTCTCTCCTCCTCCAAGCTGCTTTCTCCTCCCTCAGTTTCTCGAACAAGCGGTCAAGTTGCTTCTTAGCAGAAACCCGTTCGGCTTCTAGCTTGCATACCCTATCTTGTGCCCGCTGAAGCTCCATCTGGAGACTATCAGCATGAGTATCCCCTTGCTGTTTATCAATGTGATTAAGTTGGCTGGCAATCACATATGCACCATCCACTTCAACCCCCTTTACGCTGTCAGACTCCCACTTTGTTGCATTCTCCAAGCCGGTGATAGGCATCAAAGCTGAGCCAAGATGAAGTTGAACCTGCACAATTAAATCCACACAATTAACTTTCCACATAGCACAAATAACACCAGTTTTGGTGAAGCTAATTTCTAGCTTTACCTTCTGGAGCTCTCCGCTGTGTCGTTCCAAGACGGAATTGGGGCTTGAAGTTTCAACCTTCAGACTATGTTTGTGACCAAGATGATCCTTTCTGAGAAGCTGGGCTTGCAGATGTCTTGGTATATGCTGCCGTACAAGTAAATGCGTCCAAGTGAATACATGACTGCTAAATTGTGAATGGCTAACGAATAATCATCGTTAATTTTCATACGGCTGGAGCAGCAACATGTTATATTGCTAAAGAAATTAGACAGCACGCTAAGATCAACTTCGTGTCATAACTTCTCGGTAAAGACAACAAAAATCTTGCAAACAAAACAACTCTATATAGATGTGCCAATAAACATCAGTAAGTTGCACTGCTTTGGCTAAGATACTTTTTCACCAAACCTGACCAAGAACATTCTAACAGAACCGTATAGCACCCTCCAAGTCCAAATTAAATCAGCACGAGCCAACCCACTGAGATCCACAAGTCGGACATTTCTGAATCCCAACACATAGAAGCATTTTTTGTTCACTGAGCAGCATGGTAGCTGAAACTAATTATAATTAGGCACTTTACATAATTAACTAACTAAACTGTGAGGAAGTTTCTACTGCATTGTGATAATTACGCACTTTACATAATTAATTGACTAAACTGTGAGAAAGTTTCTACCGCATTGTAATAATTAGGCACTTCACATACATTTTCCACCATCAACGAATCATCGTACAAATATGAGTTGAGAAAATTGTGAGAGAGAAGTTATCAGTACAATATTTCTCTCAATCCAACCACCAGTACGTTACACAACTTACACTAAACCACCTGGTGAGGTGATAGCAACTCCACTAAGCACCCAATAAAGTGGCAGCCCCAATAAACAGCAGGAGACAAACCGATTACTCCTGCATCAACAGCATCGGCAGGACAAGGTACTACTAGGAGCGTACACTGTGATTCAATGTCGAGGTGGGGGCCCACCAAGGTGGGTGTCGAGGGGGAGGATCACACGAGCAAGATTAGTGTAGCTCACAGGAAACGCGCCCAAGGGCGGGCGGCCAATAAATGCCACCCCTAAACGACGGCTCACATGGCTAAGCACCAATAAATTTGGGGGATCTATGCTTCGATTCGGAAGCTCCGGACGGACGTCGCAACGGCCGGCCCATTAACTGCTGCCCGCCACGAGCGCGAAGGTACGGCGGTGCACGAGATGGCGCGCTTTAATGCGGGCACCAGATTCGCCGCCGGCGCGCCAGATTGGCGACGCCGGTAGTGAGAATTCGAGCGTGGGCTTGGCTAGAGCGGCCTGGGGTTTAGCGTTGTGTGTGTGTGTGTGTGGAATGGGGGAAGGTGGCATGGGATTGGGTACGTACCTCGAGGCCGACACGGGCGTCCGCCTGGCGCTCGGCGGCGGGTTTCTCCTCCGGTGGCCGCAGGCGCCACACCGCGGCGGCGAGGCGCCTCACGGACGCAGCCTTCTGCTCGCGCGCGATCTCGTCGCTCTCCCGGACGCTCCAGCGAAGCTTCGGGGTACTGGGCCCGCCGCGGCGGCCGGTGGCGGCAGCAGATGCGGGGGCGATGGGGGGTTTGAGCAGGCGGCGGCGGCGGCTGGGGGCGCGAAGCGAGGCGGTGGCAGCGGCGGAGCGCGGCGGCATTGTGGCGGGCTAGGGTTCCGGCGGCGGTGTGGGCATGGGGGAGAGTTTCCCGTTGGAGGGGGCGGCGGTGAGGTGAGGGAAATGATAGGTGGGAGGGGGAGATGGAGTGAATAAAGGAGGAAGGAGCACGGTTGTTTTGGGACTTGTAAGGAAGGTGGAATTAATGAGTGGTTATTTTTCATTTTTTCACTGCAAAAAGTGCAAAACTGAAACATCAGCCCAGAAAAGTATTGTATTGTACCCACACTGTTGTTCACTAATATAAGATCTTTAGAGGAGTATTTTAATTAGAGTAAATACGAAGAAAAGGGAGTGAATCTACGTATTATAAGTAAAGTAGATACAAATCAAAATGAGTGAATCTAGGAAAAGCTAAAAGATCTTACATTGAGGGGAGGAGTACAACAAGAAAAGACAAAAGAATAGACTCTCTTGGTTGAAAGGGATACATGTTGAAACTCATTTGTATACATGTTGAAGGGATGTGTTGAGACACATCTTGGGAGACATCTTATTGTTGTGTGATCCACGAGTATGTCATAGAGGTACCTTACAACGTGGAGAGAGAGAGGTGGGCGAAAGACGTGAAGCTACCGGGACATTGAGGCATGAGTTATCCAGTTTCAGATCTTGCAATAGGCGGCGAGGCCCTACGTGCTGCTATAATTTACTATAAAGGCAACAAAGGCAACAAGTGCACGATTATAATGCGAGGGTTGGTTTTGCCTCAAGGGCTCTTGGGATCTGGCTTATAAAGACACCAGGATCTAGAGTTTACAAGGAGTAGTCCATGTCATACTCTACTAGCATTATCCTAACTAGGTACAACTTACCGTACAACATAAGGATCCGACTAACCTATGTCGGTACCGATCCAGTCAACTACATCGATGTGGATAAGGCTAGAATTTATGACCCTGAAATCTCCATCTTGGTGAGTCGGTAACTGTGCCGCCCAGTTGGGTCCAACAACCATATAAGGGCCACCCGGGCTTGTCGGTATTAGACTATGTCGTTGGCACACCGACCCATTTAGTATCTCCACAACAGTAGCCCCAGAGTTTTTCAGGATTCGCATGTTCCTCCGCCTAGCTCAGTTCACACAATTTCTCCGTCTTGTATCTTCAAGGCGGATCTACGCAGAATCTCGAAGGACTCTAGGAATTGAAATTTGATAGTTTCCGCCTAACATGTTGGCGAAATTTCTTCTTCTTCTTCTTCAAAGTGGTTTCCGATGATTAGATCCATGGAATATTCTCCCCAATGGTCACTGCGCAGAAATCCCTTATCTTTGAATGGAAGTTATCGTGAATTTTACCCGGAATGTACAACAAAATTTCCGCTCCGTCTTAATAAGCATCAGATAAGGTAGTTCAAACGGTAAAATACTTCGCGAGGACATTACCGCTAGTGTTTTACGGGCACGTGTCAACGATCCAACGGTCGTGATGTTTGTGTTTGAACCACATGATGCGACTCATTCACCTCTATAAATACCACGCAGAGGAGAGATCAAATTCATTCACCGCCCATTCGTGTTTGCTTTGTCTTCTCCGCCTAGTGCGGCAAGCGATCTTTGAGCTCAAGCTGAGCACCGTCACGCTAGAGTTTTCACCGTCGGCGAGCCACTACGCCGGAGCTTCCACCGGAGTAGTTTCTCCGTCGAGCCACCGTGCCCAAACTTCATCGCCGACGATCATCCTTGCCGCGTCCGCCATGGCCGGTAAGTTTTTCTGCCAGAGTTTTCTTTGTCGTAGCTCATAAAGATGATAGGTTTTTTTTTTTAGAATCTTAGTTTCACGTCGGCCATAGCTTACTTTATGCCATTTAATGCAGAAACATCTTCTCTGTCTCCCTCCCTATCGAATCCTTTGGAGGTACCTCCTATCTCAATCGTGGTTCCATCCACTACTCCTGTGATCCTGGTTACTGATTTCTACCAGGCCTCTTTCAAAGAAAATGATACTTGAGGGCCAAAGCCAGGAGGAAGATTCAAAGGAAGAAGAGGAGGAGGCCGTGATGCAAGAGAAAGTGGAGGAGGTCACCAAAAAATCCAAAGCTAGAAACCGTTAAGGAGAGATGAAGGGTAAATGATGGCCTTGTAATTTATCGGAGAAGGGCGTTGAGGACTTGGAGTCAGAGGGGTTCCTCAAGCCCAAATCTTGGTGGATCATAACTTCCGCAACCACAGCTGCTCCTCAAGATGACGAAAGGGCGGTCACCAAAGCTTTGGTGGAACGAGGAATCTCGTTTCAGCCAAGCGACTTCTTCGAGGGGCTGTCGACCAAGTACCAGCTCCATCCGCACAACATTCTTCCCAACTCCATCACCGCCATATCAAACTTCGTCACACTTTGCGAGGGCCACTTAAAGATCATGCTAGAGCGGGAGCTTTTAAGTATTTCTACTCTATAAAGAAGGAAACAATGGTAAGGGGCGGTTCACTAGCAAACTATGGGAGTGTGACCTTCAAGATCCGCTCAAACAAAGTTTACCACGTGCTAAACCACCATGAGTACGGAAGGTACTGGTCTAGTGGCTTCTTCTACATAAAGGATAAAAATGCTCCGGGTAAAGAACAAGGGCTTCCTCCGCTCAAAGATGGCGCTCGACTAAAATTCCGTACTGGAACTCCATGCTAGTTCTCTGAGAGCATCTTAACTTGTGGTGGATGGCCAGGTGAATCACGCGAAGTTCGTGAAGCCGGACTTTTCGGCAAAGACCTCACCTTAAGCTGGTTCTCAACACTGATCCAACCTCTCCAATATCATGCAAGGTTGATGTTCTTATATACTTCCGGTGGAAAATCGTTTTGCTGCAAAATAAGGCTGTTGGCGGGGAAAAATGCTATCTTATGGTGATCACCTTATCCTTATCAACTCTGTTCTTACTAGTCTACCCATGTTTATGTTATCTTTTCTCGAGATTCCTAAAGGAGTGAGGAAGAGACTTGATTTTTATCGATCTCACTTTTTTTTGGCAATCTAATGAACACAAGAAGAAATATAGATTGTCTCGTTGGAATATAATTTGTAGACCAAAGGATCAAGGGGGTCTAGGCATTGAAGTTATTGAATTGAAAAATAAATGTTTGCTAAGCAAATGACTTTTCAAATTATTAACCGAAGAAGGAGTATGGCAACGGTTGATACATAACAAATTTATTAAAAATAAGACTTTGGCTCAAGTGGAGGAGAAACCCATCGATTCTCCTTTTTGGAAGGGATTAATGCGGGTTAAAAATGATTTTTTTCAAGCGGGGCACATTTAAGATAGGAAATGGGTCGATGGTTAGGTTTTGAGAAGATGTCTGGCTGGGCGAGGTTTTGTTAGATCAACAATATCCGTCTCTTTATAATATTGTCCAACGGAAAAATATGTTGGTATCTACGGTTTTGGGTCAATCTCCTATTAACATTGGTTTTAGGAGATCCCTGAATGAACATAAGTGGAATTTGTGGCTACACTTATGTGAGCGCTTAATGTCAGTGCAACTAACCCACGAAACTGATAAGTTTGTCTGGAGGCTAAAAGTTTCTGCTTTGTTTTCAGTTAAATCTATGTACCTGGATCTTATGAACGGTCATACTAGATTTCTGCGTAAGTATCTTTGGAAGATCAAAATCCCGCTTAAGATAAAGATTTTTATGTGGTTTCTTAGTAATAAGGTGTTGCTTACTAAGGATAATCTGATAAAGAGAAAGTGGATAAGTTGTCAAAAATGTTATTTCTGTGATAATAATGAGATAATTGATCACTTGTTTCTTTCTTGTCTATTTGCAAAATTAATTTGGAGGATGGTATTCTTTTCTTATAACATTCCTCATCCATCCAATATTACTAATATGTTTGGTAATTGGTTGAATGGGGTTAATAAGAAGGATAAAGAGCATATTGGTATTGGTATTTCTGTGATTTGTTGGTCGATATGGACAAGTAGAATGACATTGTGTTTAATAAAGAGAAGAGAACCAATTTTTTGCAGGTTATTCTTCGTGCGGTGCATTGGATATAACTTTGGGCATACCTTTTCCCAGCGGGATACTATGGCTACTGGATGCAATCAACTATTGACGGTCACACATAACTGCTATTTCCAGGCTACTGGATGACGGCACATTAAAAGAATTGAATATGGATAGTTTTTGTGTACTTTTCCTCTTTGTTGGCTGATTCTTGTCGCAGCCTTAGCTTCCACAACTATGCATTTTAAACATCTTTTTTAATAAAGGACATGGATGTATGCATCTGTTGATGCAGAGGCCGGAGCTATACTCCCATATTAAAAAATACTGACCGGACAGATCCGTTTAGAGTCACCAATAACCTCACTACTGTCGCTCTTGACGAGCGCCTAACGATCAAGATGTGCAGGGAAATTCACGTCCATGAGTGCGCTTATGATATGTACGCGGAGGGAAACGACCCATCAGTGAGTATTTGTCCCTCCTTGGTTTTATTTGTTTAATATTCCCTAACTGTTAAGTGTTGCTGATAATCATGCTTCAGTTTGATTCTTTGCGGGAAGGGAATTTTGCCAATATGCTAAAGGTAGCTTCCGCCCATTCCTGATCTTGGATTCTCTATCTTGGTCAATCAATAACTTTGCCACCTGGTTTGGCAACCACCATCTGTGAGCTATCCAAGCTTGCTGGTATTAAACTATGTTGTTGCTATACCCATTTTTTCGATAAAGGAAATATATTAATATTGAAAGATAGCAATTACGGCTCTGCAACAACGTAATACTCTAATGATAGTATGGATGCACACAACCAAAAAAAAAAGACTAAAAATTAAAATGTCCTACTACGGTATTTCAGCATAGCAACAATAATACATCCACCACCAGGACAACACCTGAACTACAGGCTTCCCAAAAGCGACGCCTCCAAGAAGGGAACAGTGCACAAGCGGCGTTGTCGTTCGATCAAAAGATCTTAGATTTTCACCTTCAGGATAATCCCTTCTCTCAAAACAATGCCTTCATCAAGGTCATTGCTAGACACAACCAATTAAGGTTAGACCTTGGATTTTCACCCTCAAAAGTAAGACTCTAAACTTCACATGTGCTGCCGCCCCCACTTTCATACTGCTGCTACGAAAAACAGAACGCCAAGCAAGTCCCTCAACATCACAGATACCCAAACCTCCATTGTTAGTCCTCCAATCCAGCCTTCATGATATTCTCCGCCTCTGATTTAACCATTTATCAAAATGTCATCTGATGGCAACACAGAAAGAGCTTCGCGCCGCTCCTTCTAGAACCAAATGGTCGGAATAAAAGCATGGGTGCACACGACCGAATACCACCCGATCCAGCAAACTCCAAGTTTAAGGTGCATTGTTACATTCACCGGCAGAGCCTTCTAGAACTCATCACTCCGGCCAGATGAAGATGGACCGGCCTCATGAAGGTCACCATCTTCGCAAAAGAAGAACCCTCTAGGACAACCACCTTAATTAGGCAGATCTACCCCTGCGTCGCCCGCCGGTTAACCTCATCGGTGGAAGAGTTGTCCGCTGCCACCCCCAACACCGAAGTAGGCCACCACCATGAGATGGCGGGAGCGAGAGGCACAGAGGACCCACCAACCACCACCAAGCATGACCACGCCGCCATAAACGTCGGATCCGTAGCCATCGGGTACACCCCGCCGCCAGCCGCATCGCCGAAGCATCACCCGTCCCCCGCAACCCTCGCCGGTTCACCCAGGCGGGACGCGCCGTAGAATCACCGTCCGAGGCCGCCGCCCCAGATCCAGCCCCCGCCCAGGACCCCACCATGCCGATCCTCGGCCAGCCCAGCTACCAGTCGACGATCAACATCGTCGATCGCGTGCCTTCTCTACGCGCGCGACACGAGAGGGGAGCCTGCCGCCGCCCAGAGCCCGGCGGCGGCATCGAGGAGAAAGATCGAGGAGGGGTGAGGCGGCGGCTTAGGGTTTCTGCCTGAGCCGCCCTACGCGCGGGGGGGGGGGGGGAGATCCAACGATTCTGCATATATCCACAACACATCCCTCCTCCCACCATATAATTGATCGTTTTATTCTTATCCTTACTTTGAACAATCCATCATCTATATATTGCAATCCAAAAACTCATCCCAAACAGTGCTGGTAGAAAAGTTCATATGACATAGCATTTGTATTTATATTGGCACGTTAAAAACCTTGTATGGAAAATCTTAGGTAAAACCCATAAAGTTAAAGGAGTACAATAACAATGATATGAAGATCATCATGAGTTATAACTTGGGATTTACTTCCTTAAACATTGCAAACCTTAAGGCTGTTTTATACCAATTCCACGAACTTAATTTCGGAATAAAAACATGGGTAGAGATAATATGAATGTCGCAATATTTTATTTATAAATTACCTGTACGTTTACATTTCTGTAGTATCATGAGGATAAATATAACCCATAAGCAATACAAGTAACATTATCTTTATAGATAATGACAGGTGATTCTAATGAATCATCATATTGATTCTAATGAATCTTCATGTGATCTCACGTATGGCTAATCATTCTGCGAAGGCATACACATCTTGTAATGCTTCAAATAATTATTACTGAACGATCACTCAAAGGACCTATTTAGAGTATGTTCTGTCATTAAGCAAGACCTTTTGTGTATTGGATATATCCGAGAATATTTCATACACAAAACTTATACCATTTGGGGGATTTCCCTTTTAAGAAATTGCCACCAAATATAATGTTAGGCTTGACGTATTTTGCAAGATATCTGAGTGCTCTGATGCAAGAGGCTAAGGGCATAATTAATAATCAGATTGTTACTGATGAACAAGTTAGTACTGCAGCAGGTAACCTGATGGCGAAAAAACGCTGGGTGCGGAGTTCTCTGCCTGAACACAAAAAGCTGCAGGTGGCTCGTGCTCGCCCTGGTGGCCATCTAGCCCAGGAGACGCTGGGGGCTCCCGGGAAACCTCCACTCATGCGAGTTCCACCAATTGAAGCGTGTCTGCGGCCAGATAGCAGCCCGCTGGAAGAGATCCGTGCGGACGCAGCACACACAGCGTCCTCCTTCCTGAAGCAGAAAAGCAAGATCCTTGGTAAACGGCCGGGGTGCAATGACATGCTGATGCAAGATGCGGAGCAGAACCTGGGCAGACGCCTAGGTGTAGAGAGTGACAAGAAGACCAGGGGTGAAGGACAGGCAACACTTGGTGAGCAGGTGGAAGAAGAAGACGAGAAGGAACAGGAGGCAACCCGCCATGGGGCCGCTGGTACCCTGACAGGCGCGGAGGAGCGTGCCTGTCAGGAGCCATGACGCTCATGGGCTGGAACTGTCACGGGCTTGGCCCTCCCGCGACAGTTCAGGAACTAGAGAGGCTAGTGCATACTCATAAGCCTAAGGTGTTATTTCTTTCAGAAACTAGGCAAAATAAAGATTACGTGGAAGGGCTTAGATGGAGACTTGGTTTGAAACATGTAATCACCTTCAAAGAGAAGGGTAAGGGGGGAGGGTTAGCTTTGTTTTGGGATGAAAGCATCCATGTTGAGTTGTTTAAGTTAAGTGATCGCCATATTGATGTAACCATTCATAACCTCCCTGTTGGTAATAAATGGAGATGCACTTTCGTCTACGGGGAACCTCACACTCATGAAAGAATAAATATGTGGAATTTGTTAAAAAGGATTAAACCTCTTTTGCCAGGCCCTGGTGCTTGCTGGGAGATTTTAATGAATGTATGTGGCAAGAAGAACATTTTTCTGCTCGCCGTAGGGGGGAGAAACAAATGATAGATTTTCGTGAAGTCCTATCCTACTGTGATGTGCATGATTTGGGGTTTACTGGAAGACCATGGACATTTGACAATAAGCAAGCTGGGCATAAGAATGTCCGTGTTCGGCTAGATCGGGTTGTTGCGGACACAGCATGGTCTGATATGTTTCCGAATTACCAGGTGCAGCACCTTACTTCTTCCAGATCAGATCATTGTCCAGTGCTACTGAAACTTGATTGCTCTGTTTCTATAAAGCATTCTCCTCCTGTACGTAGGTATGAATGCTACTGGGAGAGAGAAGCCTCGTTGAGTGAGGAGATAGCATGTGCTTGGAGCATTCACAAGCGGCTGGGAGAGGTTGCAAACAACTTAAAGGGAGTCATGGATTCCTTACATGCTTGGAGTGGGCGCACGATTGGGTCAGTCTCAAAGCAACTGAGTAAAAAGAGAAAAGAATTGGAGAGGTTGTATGCAAAGACTGATGCAATCAGCAGAAATATAGCTAAAAGGCTTAGTGCAGAAATTGATGAACTACTAGAAAAAGAGGAGATACGCTGGAGGCAGAGATCTCGTGTCTCGTGGCTTAGAGCGGGGGACAGAAATACTAGTTACTTCCATCGGCGGGCAACATGGAGACAGAAAAAGAACCGAATTGAGAAGCTACAGATAGAACAGGGCAAGGTAATAGCTGATACAGAGCAGATGGAGACCATGGCCACGGAATATTTTAGCAAGCTGTTTGAGGTGCTAACAGAGCTTATCGCCCTGTATTTTAGCAAGCTGTACCAGACAGACCCGACAGTGCAGCCAACAATCAGTACCCAATATTTTGAGCAAAAGGTGAGTGATATTGACAATGAAGTTTTATGCGCTGATTTTACTGATGAGGAGATCAGCTATGCTATGTTCCAAATTGGTCCTACTAAGGCGCCTGGACCAGATGGCTTCCCGGCATGCTTCTTCCAACGAAATTGGGGCACACTGAAGGAAGACATTATCAAAGCAGTTCGAAATTTCTTTGCTAAGGGTGAAATGCCAGATGGGATTAATGACACAGCAATTGTCCTCATTCCCAAAATCAAGAATCCTCTGTCACTTAAAGACTTTAGGCCAATCAGCCTTTGTAATGTAATTTACAAGGTTGTGGCGAAATGCCTAGTAAATCGCATGTGGCCTCTGCTTCAAAATATTATCTCGGAAACACAAAGTGCTTTCGTCCCTGGCCGTATGATCTCGGATAATGCGATCATTGCATTTGAATGTATCCATTCCCTTCAAAAAGGATCAAAGGATGCTGGCAAGTTCTGTGCATACAAATTAGATCTCATGAAGGCCTATGATAGAGTTGACTGGAATTATTTAGAAGAAGCTTTGAAGAAATTTGGTTTCGCGGAAAAATGGATCAAGTGGATCATGGCATGTGTTAAGTCAGTAAATTTCAGTGTCAAATTCAATGGGAAGCTTTTGAGTAAATTCAGGCCAACAAGGGGCCTAAGGCAAGGGGATCCTTTATCCCCCTATCTTTTCCTCTTCGTTGCAGAAAGCCTCTCTTCCTTACTGAAGGAACAAATAAATATGGGTAGTATTCAAGAGCTCAAAATCTGTAGAAGAAGCCCTGGAATCTCACACCTATTATTCGCAGATGACAGCCTCCTCTTTTTCAAAGCCAATGAGGAGCAATCAACGATAATTAATGGAGTACTTCGAGCTTATGAGGCTAGTACTGGGCAACTCCTCAGCCCAACCAAATGTTCCCTAATGCTGGGTCAGAATTGCACTGACGAAGAGGGACAGATTGTGGCATCTATCTTACAAGTTGAATCCACAAGTTTTGAAGAAAAATACCTTGGTCTCCCAGTCCCAGAAGGTAGGATGAAACACGACAAATTTCAGCCAACTAAAGAGAGAATGCAAAAGAAATGTTCGGACTGGTCGAAAAAATATATGTCCAGTGCGGCGAAAGAAACTTTGGTGAAATCCGTGGCGCAAGCAATACCAACTCACGCCATGAGTGTTTTTAAGTTCCCGGCTGGGCTTTGCGATGAACTCTCACAAATAATAAGGAATTTCGGTGGGGGATGAAGAAGACCGGAAAAGAGTTCATTGGATGGCGTGGGACAACATGACTAAACCCAAGTGCAAAGGAGGCATGGGATTTCGAGACCTCCGGCTGTTTAACCAAGCTTTACTCGCAAAACAGGCATGGCGGCTTATAGAATATCCTGAAAGCCTTTGTGCCCGACTGTTGAAAGCGAAATATTTCCCGGTCGGAGATTTACTAGATACGGTGTTCATTAAAAATACTTCACCTTGCTGGCAGGGCATTACTCACGGGTTGGATCTTCTTAAGAAAGGGGTAATTTGGCGTATTAACACAAGAGAAAAAGTCAGAATTTGGCGAGACAACTGGGTGCCACGAGGGAACCTAAAAGTAATTGGAAATGTCTCAGGTTCAAGAAGAAGATTGGTATCGGATTTAATCAATCAAGATACAAAGACGTGGAAGGAGCAGTTAGTTAGATCCATCTTCCATCCTGCCGATGCAGACCATATCCTTCAAATTAAGCTACCAAAGGCCTCGGGTGATGACTACATAGCATGGAACTATGAAAAGCATGGCATCTTCACTGTAAAGAGCGCTTACAGGCTTTCCCTGGACCTACGGGACAACAACCACGGGGAAGGCATGAGCACTAAACAGGTAGGTGAACGTGAACTCTGGCGGCTGATTTGGAAGGCCAAAGTGCCACCCAAGGTCAGGGTCTTTGGTTGGAAACTAGCAACAAATACACTGGGAGTTCAAGTGCATAGATGCAGGAGGAAAATGGATATCTTACCCACATGCTCAATCTGTGGTACTGAAGCTGAAACTAGTTTCCATGCTATGATTGTCTGTACAAAAGCAAGGGCGTTGAGGCAGAAAATGCGAGAAGAATGGAACCTTCCACCTGACAGCAACCTAAGGTTCACAGGGGATGACTGGGCCATTGTCCTTCTCAGCCAAGTAGATGCCAGAATGCGGGCAAAACTCTTGTTTCTCTGGTGGAGAACATGGCACTTACGAAATAACGTAATTTTTGGCGATGGTAAGTGTTCGATTGTGCAATCGTCTGTCTTCCTCCAATCTTATTTAGTGTCCACAAATGATACTAGAGAGATTGAAGAAGTTGTCGATTTCAAAGGGAAGAAACCTCTGTACTGCCCGATTGATACTAGCAGTGATAAAAAGAACACCTCTTCTGTCACCTGGACTCTTCCAACCAAAGGTTGGTATAAGCTAAATTTTGATGCGGGTTTTTCAGAAGACATAAACACAGGCTCATGGGGGGCAATCCTAAGGGACGAAGTTGGCAAAATTTTGCTGGCAGCCTGGGGGCGTATTGATCATTGTCCATCTGCGGAGGTAGCAGAAGCTGTGGCTGGTATTCAGAGTTTGAAAGCCATCTTGCCTGTTTGTGACAGACCTGTGCATATAGAGAATGATTGTGCTGCAGGAGTCTGCTATATCTGGCTTGATTCGTGATATGAAGGACCTTCTTAGTTTGTTACCAGGTTTTGTAACCGTTAAGGTAGATCGTGCAAACAATTCAGTTGCTCACGAGTTAGCTAAACTAGGGCGTTCTGTAAATGAGCCTGTGTTCTCTACTTCAGCCCCACCGTGTGTGGTTGGTCTGATCAATAGAGATTGTAAATGAGCCTGTGTGGTTCTATTTAATATAATCTGAAATTGCAAAAAAAAAAGAAGATATGAAACTCCAGCTCCATCTCTCACTTCACCATCTTCCCTACCTCTCAAAGGATTTGTATCCCATATAGGTATAATGTGCCCATATGTGTTTTTGATATTATATATCTATATTGAACTTTTGCAATATTTATGGATATATAAAGATTGTTGATATACATTTTTTTGAAGCACACCGAGCTTGTGCATTGCCCTGTTTTGTGGCTGTAGGTTCCTCCTCACTAGCCCCGTGTCGTCGTCTCCTCCTCCAAAATTGGCCTCCCGCTTCTTGTTGTCTGCTTCTTCAGTGCCCCGGCAAGTTATCTCCACCCGGTTTCTATGCTTCGACCTTCTCTTACCTGCTAGATCTATCTCTATAATACCGTTAGTGAGTCCTAAGTCATTTTTGTGGTTGTATTTTCCCACGAAGTCTCCTCCCTCATTCGTGGCTTCTTTTCCTCGGAGGGCGAGTGGAGGGCGTCTTCATGGGCAACATCTGTTTTTTTAATCTCGTCGCTCCCTTTCTTTTATCTTCGCGTCTTTGGGGCTTCCATCCTCTAAAGAGCGATTGGGCATCATCGACAAGAGAGGCAACCATATAGTTAGGCACGTCTGGCTTGATTTGGAGGGGTGTCATCTTGAAAACCGTATTTCTTCGTGCCTGGTATGTTGGATGGTTCCCTCTCTAGTCCGAAGCCAGGTTAACACGTTCTCTACCCCTCTCTTTGGTTGTTCTCGTCAACTAGCAGCGGCGCTCCCTTCTCCAGGGCTTCCTCCCCCTAGAGGGTGAACGGCGGGCGCTTGCTATGACAACACCTAAGGTATCGGATCTCCTTGTTATTTTTTTGTGGTTCTGCCTTCTTCCCTGCCTCCTTCACCTGAAAGGCTAGTGGAGTTTTCTGGCAAGAGCGGCAACCGAATAGCCACACCATGTTGGCTTGAGCAAGACTAAAGATGTCGAACTACCTTCATGTCAGCGCACGTCCGACAAGCTTGGATTCTTCTTGGCGTCTCTCTATGGCGTTCTTGTAGGTTTCAATTGTTTGTGGAGTTGTTTGCGGCCACTTTGTAATCCTTTTTGGTTTTCTTTGCATTTTCTCGGTTGTATCCTATCAGCGGCCGGTCTCCTCTGGACAGCGAGAAGGCTATGGAGCAAGTCGACCAGGAGCAGGCTCGAGAAGGGGCGAGACCCAGGAGGAAGCAGCGGACCCCTGGCTGGCTAGCCACTGGAGAATGGGCCAGTTGAGCCCACCAGAAGCCCAGGAAGGCAACGGCGCTTGTGAGAGCTATTTGTATGATAGATAGGATCAGGAGAGAACTTGGCTTGTAAGTTAAGAAAGAAGACGGCTGTGCTGTGTACTCGCTGTGTGGGTGGTTGGGTGGATCTTCAGCGAGAAATCGTAATCCCTGTGAATTCCTTGATTCAAGTATGTAGAGGAGTTGGTGCTTACATATCCCCTGTATCTTTCACATGTACTAGATTTGGGGTGCGCCTTGGCGCACGATCCCATGAAACTCGCCAATGCAGACTTTATATAAAGACAATAAAAATCCGTAAAACGTTAATTGTACATGTAACTGCATTTCGGAGTTAGTATATCTGACAAAATCTTGTGAATACCTCTGATGGAAGGCATATAACTCCAATGTCATAGCATATGAATTACGATTGTACATGTAACTCGCACTTTGGAGTTACTATTACTGTAAGTATTATATACATAGCTGATGGAATTGCTAGGTACAATCTACGAAATTTAGTCAAGCTTACACATAACGGTCGGATGATCGGATCAGGTTCACCATTGTTGATAAACAAACATGTGAGCACCATACGCAACAAGAAGCACGAACATTCAAAAGCAAATTGATCCTGGCCATCAGGAAAGTAGTTCTGATGGATTCTGTTCAGGTGTAGAGCAAAAGAAGATTGCAAGGCTATGTGCCTGTGAAACAAATTTTATCACTACGACATACTTAACAAATCATCGCATGCAAGTCTTCTACGAAAATGAGTGAACACATAGGTGGGAAAACCTCACTTTGAATGGACGGTTTGTTTGTAAAGAAACATCCTTCTTTGATAGTCCTCTTAGGTAAAAATGCAAGCAATCATTTTTAATCTCATGTTTATTTGAAAAGCAAAGCCGATAACCACATCCATTCTCAAAGTGCAAAGAGATCATTGGGATATTTTATAATTTACCACACATTAGTTCCAACCTTTATAATTTGCCACATATTATTTCGCCTTTTACTATTTGCCACACATTAAACGGATTCCTTTATAATTTGCCCTGTACCTCCTTTAACACGTCCATTCATTTTCTAAAACTCTGAAATACCTGTGAAATAGTACCTGCCTAGACCAAACCGTCGATCGATCCCCAAATCGCTGGTATCTGACAACAGATGACTGAATACCATGTCGATGACTCAATCCGAAATCAGATCCCAGCTGCCTTGCCGTTTCTTAAATCTGATCCTTGCTGGTTGCCTTTTTTACCCTTCCTTGATAATTTCGTTCTCTCTTCCTCTTAGTACAACCGCTCTTCTCTTCAGTGGCCGATAAAATCTATGAAGAGGCTCATAGAAAGCTCATTCGTGAGTTGCAATTACACTGCAAAATTCGCATTGAAGCGTGATTTATAGCTTATCTCTTTCAAGAATTTTGAGTATTCTTGTATAGAAGAAAGCCAAGTTTCTTTGGCTATTATCAGAACAGCTGATGAACCAGATTCAGCAAACACCTGAATTAGCTTCAACACGCTGCACCTGAGGCGACCCTAGAAGGAACTACCAGTGCAGCTCGGCAGACATACAATGCAAGCTAGCAAGCCTCAACGTCGGTATGGCCAGCGGGAGGCAGCTCTGCACCTCCTCCAACGTTCGTGGTCGTCACGCCATCCGTGGTGGCCGGCGGACGGCTCCTCTGTTTCTAGTGCGATGGAGGAAAACAATCGATTTTGGGATACAGCGATTCAGGAGATCGATCCACCAAGTTCGGTCCAGGCAGGTATAATGTATTGTATTTCATAAGTATTTTGAAGTTAAACAAATAAATAGATCTGTAAAAGGAGATATAGGGAAAATTATAAAGGAACCAGTCTAATGTGTGACAAATTGTAAAAGACTAACTAATGTGTGGCAAATGATAAAGAACTGAATTTATAAGAACTTAAGTGGCCACATCCATCCTCAGAGGGTAGAGAGACCATTGGCACGAATTTAAGTAAAAATGCAAGGTTTGATTTTCAAGAGACACAAATATATACATATGCAGGATGCTCACCTTTGATCATCCAAGGAAGGTGAAGCATAATCATCATCCTTGGTTTCGCCATTATCTGAATTGACAACAATGCAACACTGCAAATGAGCCCAAAGAGCAGAAGTTCAGGACAGCACAACAGACATGCCAGCAAGGTGTAAAATCATGGACACTCATTGTACTGCTACTTGCTCTTTTTAATATCCCTGCACTATAGAAGCAATCTGTATTGGATAAAACATTTGCAAGAATTTCAAATTTTTGAGGGGGAACTGATGTATGTGATATGGCACAGATGCAACCACCATATCAAAATTGGTAACCACAGACAAACAATCGTGAGATGGTAACGTATAGGCACATATGTGTTACAGGTAGAACAGAAGTATAGGATCTGGTGGTTGTAACCCAATGGAAACTTGGAAAGCCAGTACCTATAGAACAGAAGTATAGTTGCATGATGTTAATGCAGTTGTATAATGTAATGTGGTCTTGCAAGGCAAGCAGAGAAAAAAGCATATTCGTAGCAAATACTTATGAAGCACATTTCGCACACTTGTAGCATCTAATACTATTATTCTGTCATTTGGTTCTCCAAGGGAGAAAGGTAGGGAGGTAAAATGAGTCAATGTTCCTTGAGAGTTGACATCAACAAGCATAATAGCGCAACAACACATAGTTTCAGTTTTCTTTCTTTTTGTTTACCTTGTGAATATCCCCAACTATACACATGTACCACCTCATGGAAAGACAAGGACCATATGGCTGAATCACCCCAAATTTATTTTGGTTTAGTCTTTAAAATGCCTGACCATGAATAATAGATTAACATAAAGGGACGGACAAACAATGTTACTTCTCTCCTAAAAAGATGGTACTTCTAGAGTTGGTGCAGCAGACACAGCAATATGCCAAAAAGAAAAACAATCCAGGTGAATATAATAACTGAACAAATACACTCGAAAATGAAAAAAAGGGTACAATCGGAGCTCACTTAACCTGAGTTGAATTTCAGGCCCATCCTCTTGCCACCATCCTTCCCTGCAAACAGAAACAGAGAACTTCCTGGTTAGCTAATCTTCAGTTAGCACGTGAGCCTATGATCTGTGTACACATACCTAGGTCCAGGGGGGTTCACACCGATGGTGGCATATGTGGGAGAGATGTTTCAGGAGCATTCAGTTTGTAAGGCAATATAGATAGCAAACAAATAAGAAAGGCCAAACACATGGTGACAATAGAACATCAAGGTAAAAAGAAAACAATCTACTGGTAAACTCGACCATCCAACAACTAATAACCAGTAAAAGATCCAAGACAGTATGTAATATGAGTTATCGACCATACAATAGACGGCGTAGTACATCATTGGAAAATCTAATATAGGTTCAGTATGCATTAACTTTCTAATTATAAGTTAGAAAATTACAGTCACCGGAAACTTTCAGTTTGTTTATCAACATGTTGGAATATCGGTATCTCTGAAGGGCACTATCCTTATGTAACCATGCATCTCTTGCCATACCCCTAAAAGGAGAACAGAGACATTTAGGAATCACCATAAACTGGAGCATGCGAAACAGCTAGGAAGTAGCAATCATGAATATCTGGAAATTAATATGTGTGTGCCTAAACTGACTTTCATATATCAACATTTCATCAAGAGCAGAAGAATTTGGGTGCTAAGAGATTATTAGATAAACTGGAAGTTCATGTCCTGAGTCACTTCACTATTCAGAACCTAATTTTTAGACCAAAGGGCCATGGCCTGCTACACCAATGAGCCAAAATGATACGCAAGTTTGGTATTACCAACTTAACAGAGGAGAAGACAGCAGTTCAAAGCATAATAGTTCAATGTTGCAGTTATTTGAAGTAACTATTTGAATCAAATCAAATTGACCCAGATACAAAACTAAAAACTGCTATTATAAATTAAAAAAGAATTAAACTACGATGGTGTACATTAGTCTAGGGAAACCAGGAGATAGCAGAAAGATGAATACAACGTATCTAATCTAAAAAAAAAATCCACATATCAGCTGAAAGTTGATATTTCTTTACAGCAGTTGCAGCTCAGCCTTGCCGTTCTGTCAAGGCATCCGTGTCTCCCGTGTACTGATTTGCAGAGAAAAAGGTAATAAAAAATGTGCATATGTGTTGATGCCTAAGCAAGAGAAAGAGGGAAGAAACTTGATCTTGTGACCGAACGCGCGTGCAGCCATGTCGATGCAAGAATGGTCATCTGGTGACGGTGAAGGCGCTCATCCCGACGGAGCAGCTGCTAGCGCTCCTCCAGGAGGTGGCGACGACGCACTCCTCCTGAACCTTCACCACCCCCAGCAAACACCGGCATCCTTGCTCCAGTCTGTTCCCCTGGCGAACTACCATCGTAATCTAGAATCGAAAAATTCTGCTTCTTATGCCCAAATTTCCCAACGAATGAATGATTCAATCAGACCGGGATTAATTCGAACGAAATATGTACAAAAGAAATGCATGCATTCAATATCAGGAAGGAGAGGATTTTGGCTACCTGCAAGTGGTGAAATGCTTTGGCGGCATGTACAGCAATAGTAGTACTACACACAACAGTTTAGTGATCATTGGCATTAGCAGTAGTAGTACACATAAGTATAGAGAGAGCCTCTGGAGGATTGGAGAGATTGAGAGCAGAGTTCAGAGGCTAGCTTAGAAGACGTCAAAGAGCTTGTCGTTGAGCCACTCAAAGCTACGGTGGACAGCTTAGTGGACGTCGGAGAGCCTGACCTTGAGCCACTTGAAGCTGGCACGGACAGGAGTTGGTAGCACAGCGTAAAGAAATCAAATACCTATAGTCCGATCATAATGATGATGACGACGATAACAGCGACAACTCATGGCATGAGTAAGAGGGCATAGCTCACATGAGCGTGTCCCTAAATAAAATCCGTATAATTTTCTGCAAAAGGCCAAAGCAAGAGAAACATCAGTTATGTCTTCAAAGGAATATTAGGATTTAACCACACATGCATATAATCAAACTATCCTGTTAACTTAGAATGCTATGTAGCCACAAGATAGCTACTTAACAAAGAAAAACATTTGATCTCTAAAATGGCCCAAACCGTTCTGTACATGAAAGAGAACCATCATAGAAAGTGATTTCACTTAGGTGACACAAAAATAAATTCAAGCCTCAATCCCTTAAAATAAACGTTACTCTTACTTTGAGAACTGTGGTTTTCTCTGATTTAAAATAATTTGGTTGCAGGACATGAACAGCCACTCAATCCCTTAAAATAAATGGCACTCTTGCTCTGGAGTGTGGCACAAAACAAATTCATTTGAAGGAAACTCAGTAACTGACTGAGTTCACTCTTGTTTCAATAAAATATCAACAGAAATTTGAAATTCCGTTAACTGAGAAAATAGACTAAGCAGAAGTATGCCCAACAGTTTCCGCTTCTCCATTACACACAGGAAAGAGCACATTAACAATTTCCATAACAGAACACCCACACCTTTGAAGGCCATTAAATAGCATTTTTCAAAAGGGAGAGGGCATCAATACTTGATCATGTGCAACCTAAGCCACATTTTTTTTCAATCACCTAGACCTCTGAACAAAACAAATGATTTCATAATTTCATCAAACAGATGGTGCAACCAAAAATGAAAGATAAAATGGACATACACCAGGTGCGGTCAATGTCAAGCCGGCGAAATTAATTTGGCTACCCGTTGCATAGAGAACACATCGACATAGCCAAGGAAGAAAAAAAAAGACACGGGCAAAGGAGAGTACCATGGCGGCATTGAGTTCCACGCACAACAGTGTCAAGGGGCTCATGTTGGAGCATGGACGCCGGCGACAACCTCCTTGCCTCTGTATAAAGAAAAACCAAACTTCTTCAGGTCATAGTCTCAGATACAATCAACGGCTTTAGAATTTAATTTTTAGTATCGAAGTGTAGCAGAATACAAAGTACAATTTAGTTCATGGACTGGACAGATACAAATCAAATCATTCTCAACTAACATCAAATCCTAAAGAGCTTACAGATTATTTAAAATGCCATCAAAATATGGAATAGAAGTCTAAATATATCCAGATTTCGGGTGTTCCATGGGAAGAGAAAGTGAGCGAATCAAAGCTAAGACTAATTACCGAAAATAACGTTGTGTATAACCTTAAACTATGCAGGAAAGTTATATAAGAAAAAAAACCTTGCATAACTTTTACCACAAAATTTGACCTTTTCTAGAGTATTTGTACAGTTTTAAGGAGCAGCCGTTGCATCCCGATTCACAACCTCCTCGAGTGTAATTTCATGAAGGTTGGAAAGTTGGTTTGGGTTCAAAGATTCCAGGATTTACAAAGGCAATGGGAGGCAGGGGATTGCTTACCTCTGTCCATGAGAATCTTAAACCAATGCCTGAAAACCTTGCCGCTTTGCCTAGAGCTTGTGCATCCTACTAAAAAGAAGTTTCCAAGCCCAACGGATGAAGGATTCAGTCGGACCAGGATTAATTCCAATGAAATATGAATGGAAAAAAATGCAAGCATTCAATATCAAGAAGGAGGAGAGAAGTTTGGGTACCTGCAAGTGGTGCAAATGCCACCAGGTCAGGTGGAACCAAGTCCATGCTTCTCATGTTCAGCACCCAAGAATAAGAAGCGCAGCCTAGCAGCACCTAAATCAGCAACGAGGATGAAGCAGGGGATAAGGGCGGGGCGAGCGGAAGGTCACCTCAAATTCAATACCGACATCAACCTCTGCAACGATGGCCTCATGTAACCTCCAGTTCAGCATAGAGGAGGAGGAGGTCAGCAGTGGTGCCAGGGCAAGTCGTCCTCTTTCTTTCTTCTGAGTGATGAAGTGGGTGAGGATGATGCTGAGCTTGGCTAGCTGCTGTGCGGGACGAAAAGGAGACGGAGATGGAGGCTTCAGAACTCCAACCGCCGCATCGAGTGAGGATGGAAGGGGAAGCACGAAACGGCAGGGCGAGTGGCCGCCTGTGCTCCCTCGTGGCGACGCCGGCGACATCGGCATCTCTTAGATCGGCGAATCCATGGTGGCGTGAGCGGCAACCAGTGCTCCCTTGCAGCGACGCCGGCACGCTAACCTCAACCACAACGGCTCGATGCAGCGGCCGGCCCTCCTGCGGTTCCTCCGCGCCGACCTGACCTCCGGCTGCTCCTACTGAGATGGGGCTAGTGGTGCAAGGTGGCGGCCGGGATGGGGGCGCGAGGGGAGAGGAGGAGAAGGAGCTAGGCGGCGTCGACCTCCGGCTGCTGCGGGCGGCACGAGCGGAAGGGATTTGGGAAGGGGATTAGGTTGGTTCTCTCTCCTCCACGACCAGGCTGCAGGAGATATTTTTGGAGCCACCCTATCCTCACATGACGCGTGGACCAACTATGGAGACGAGCGGCCGCCCAGTCGGTGCGTGCCTGGTGGCTAACGTGGATGCGCTGTGAGTAGTCCATGTGACATAGGCATCCCAAATGGGCCTGCCGAATATAGTGCCCGGGGTTTATTGAAGGCCCACTACTCGAAGAATAAGAAGACTCGAGAGCCCAAGATGTAGTTAAGGAAAAGATAGAGTTGTATTAGGAAGTGTTATTTGTAATCTGGCGGGATGAGTTAGAAACCATCCCGGACTCTGTAATCTTTGTATAGCACGAATCCCTCGGCTCCACCTATATAAAGGGGGGGTCGAGGGACGAGAAGATCATCGAATCATTGTCTGCAAACCCTAGTTTTCATATTCGTCGAGTACTTTTCGGCTGAAACCTTCGAGATCTACTTGCCCTCTACTTCTAACTAAACCCTAGCCTACAATCCATAGGCATTGACAAGTTAATCCCTTGTCAATTGGCGCCGTCTCGTGGGAATTAGAGGCGTAAGGAACCGATCTCGATGGCACGTTCAAGATCTTCGACATCGTCAACCGGAAGCAATACTATGGATCGAGGTAAACGGATCGCTCGCTGGTCTTGTTGATTTTGTTCCTCACCCACCCTCCCGTTTGGATGCATATGCGTATCTGGCGGAGCCCTTGGAGATGACGTTCGGAAGATTCCACTTTCGCGTCGAGAAGGAAGGATCGTATCGTGTCGAAATTCCGATTTCGTCGGGATCGTCGGCGGTCGATTCTGATTTTTCAAGCTATGCATCGTCAACTGAGTCAGAAGAAGAAACTTCGGCAACACGTTACGTCAGCATCGAGCAAGAGAGAAACTCGCCAAGATCTTCGAGCAACGCATCGTTTGAGTCATCTGCGGACTCATATATAAGCGATGGCTCAAGCGATGTCGACGATTACGACTTCATCGACAAATCTCTCACAGTGGGCAAGGTCTTCATCAATCTCAACAATGATGTCACCGAACCCAACATAGATCTGAGTACACAATATCATCAGATTTATGCTATTGAAGATCAAGAGGAAACATCGGAGGCCTTCGACGAGTTGGGAAATCCTTTTGTCGATCCCTCAGATCTAAGGAGAGGTATGGGCACTAAATATGTCGGGCCCACACCACGCGTCGAGTTCAACTTCCACGAGCAGCACTGGGATAGAGCGGCAAAAGCCATAGATGGTTCGAGAACCAATGACGACGACGGCTACAGCTCAAGAACTGCAAGCTTATCAATATATGCTCGCACGAACTGCCCGAGAAATAGAAAAACGAGACGACTGAGTTGAACGAGAGAAAGGAGGCAGCTACGCATCCGGCGAGGAGAAGGGCAGATCTAAGTGGACAATCTAGAGTTTCGGGTGATAGCCACGAGGAGGCTCGGAACGGAGGAAGATCAAGGTTACAACACATACCCGAAGCGAAAGAGAGTTCTTGGTTCAAAACCTCGACATGTCTTTTATGTCGATAGATACAAGGGGAAATATTATCCCTAAGACACCGTAAGCTGGGTATATGGCGACACAAGCTTACATCCTCGCATCCAGGCCACCCCCGGGAGATCCAAGGGAAACATTATACAACATGGCATTGGCAGGGGTTGGAGCTATGGGGACGGCGTTCGTAGCAACGCCTCCCGAAGGAGCAGGCAAGGCAAAATAGTCCACGACACCTGCGGCAGCAACGGCGGCAGCTCCGGAAGGACCAAGTGGAGCAAGAGACACGGGAGTACAAGCGAGGGTCGATAGAGCAAGGCAAAGCAGAAGAGATCATCGGCGGTCCCGGAGCTTAATGACGAGGATATGTGCGGTCTACCGTGCTTCACGAGAAGAGTACGAAAAACTCGAGTCCCCTCGGGATTCAAGTTACCCGATCACTTCAAAAGTTCGACGGCCCGCAAGATCCGGAGGACTCGGTTAATTGACTACCTCGAGACGGTGAAGCTAGCTCGGAGGAACTAGAGCAACAGCGATGCAAAGTATTCAAGTGCACTTAAGTGGAGCCGCACGATCTTGGATCAAAAAACTTCCGCCGGGATCCATCGACAATCTGGGAAAGTTTCGAGGACATATTCGTCAAGAACTTCGGGTCCACATGCAAGAAGCCTGCGTCGTTAGAAGAGCTGAGGGCGTGTCGGCAAAAGCCGGATGAGTCAATGAGAAAATACATCCAAAGATGGAACATCATAAAAAACTCGGCGAGAAAATATATCCGACGAGAGAGCAATAGATGCGTTTGTCGCGAGAATCGGGCGTGGAGATTTTGTCGAGGACTTGGGAAGGACCAATCCAAAAACAAGTATCCGCGTTGATGGAGATAGCAAATAGATGGGCAGACGGAGAAGACGCTGTCCACAACAAACGACACAGGTCGCCAGAGGAGGACCGTGGTCGAAATTATCAGACGAGGCGACGATTTCCTCGGCAGTATCCGAATTATGACGCCCCAGGGCAAATCTCGGCAGGATTTCGGTCAAATACAGGAGGAAGCAATAGAGACGATTATCAGAGAAGCAATGAGCAGCGAGGCGATAATAGGGACGACTCCCGCAACAGGCAAAATAGTGGGCCAAGGTTTCCACGACCTTTTGTGTCTCCCGAAGAAATGCTGAACGGACCGTGCCGGATGCACTTCTTCCTCGACAGGCAATGGGAAAAGACAGTCGGGACACCTGCGAAAAGATTGTCGAAATTTTCAAGCAATGTTCGGATGTGCAGAAAACGCTCACGCACGAGCAGCACGGAGAAACCCTCGGGAGCCTAGGAGCGAAGTTCATCTACCGCCACCTCCCGCGATTACGAAGGCAATCAACACCAGCTCGGAATAGCGGCAGCACTCTGCACCACCACCCTATGTTGATCCTAACTCCAACGGAGCAGGTGTCGATGATTCAGAAGGGAAGGCCATCTAATAGAGCTCAAAAAGTAATCTCACGACAGGTGTTTATGGCAGAGAAAATGCCTCCACCAACGGTTGAGTACCTTAATTGGTCGGGACAAGATATCGGTTTCACAATAGCGGATCATCCGCAGACAAGTTCCTCGACCGGGGCGGTCGGCACTTATACGCCGAGCGGTTATCGCAGGATTTGACGTTTCTCGAGTATTCATAGATGGTGGCAGCAGCTTAAACCTTATGTATGCAGATACATTGAGAAAGATGAACATATCCTTAGAAAACTTGAAGCCAACGGACACAAGGTTTCACGGCATCACACCAGAGAAACCAAGTTACCCATTGGGGAAGATCAACCTCGACGTTCAGTTTGGAACCCGAGAAAATTATAGAATCGAGAAACTGGAGTTCGAAGTCGTGGATTTTCCATCGCGGTACCACGCTTTGCTGGGACGACCAGCATACGCTAGATTTATGGCAGTACCACACTATACCTACCTATTATGGAGATTGCCTGGACCCAAGGGACCAATCACGGTCAAAGGGAGTTTCGCCTTAGCTGATAAGTGCGACAAGGATTTCCATCGGTTATCAGAAACCTTCGGGATGCAAGCTGAATACTTGGCGTCGAAAAGCATGACTGATTACGACGTACTGCCAGACGTCGGAAGGCCAAACAAAGAATCAACTTTCAACGCAGAGAAAAATTCTAAGGAGGTGCAGATTCACCCGACAGATCCAAAAAGACGACATCCATTGCAAACAACATGGATATCGCATAGGAAAGCGCGCTCGTCGAGTTCCTCCGTGAGAACTGGAAAATCTTCGCATGGTGTCCAGCTGACATGCCAGGAGTACCCAGGGAACTCGCCGAGCACCACCTAAATTTGGATCCAACAGCGAAACCAATCAGACAACCTTTGCGGCGTTTTTCGGAACCAAACCGCAAATCCATGCTATCAGAAATAAATCGACTAGAGGAAGCTGGTTTTATCAGAGAGATATCTACAGAAGCCACATGGGTAGCTAACCCAGTGATGGTGCCAAAGAAAAACACGACGAGTCCTTCGCATGTGCGTCGACTTCACGTGTCTCAACAAACATTGCCCTAAGGATCACTTTCCCTCCCAAGGATCGATCAAATCATCGACTCCACGGCAGGTTGTGAACGTCTTTCCTTTTTGGATGCATACTCTGGTTATAACCAGATCAGATTAAAAGAAGAGGATGAAGCCAAAACAGCGTTTATTACACCTTACGGCGTGTTTTGTTACAAGACAATGCCCTTTGGTCTAAAAAATGCGGGAGCAACATATCAGAGGATGATGCAGAAGTGTTTAGCAACACAGATCGGGAAAAACGTGCAAGTGTACATCGATGATGTCGTCATAACATCAAAAAAGGGGACAACGCTGATCGAGGATCTCAAAGAAACTTTTGACAACCTCGACAAATTCTGCCTCAAGCTGAACCCGACGAAGTGTTCTTTTGGCGTCCCAGCGAGGAGAACTTCGGGGTTTCTAGTTTCAGCAAGAGGGATTGAAGCAAATCCCGACAAAATACAAGCCATAGTAACAATGAGGAAGCCAACGAAGTTGAAAGAAATACAGACAGCTAACTAGGCGAGTCGCAGCTTTGAGCAGATTCGTCGCCAGGTTAGGAGAAAAAGCGTTACCATTTTATGCGCTGATCAAACAAGGAGATAAATTCCAGTGGAACGAAGAAGCCGATAGAGCTTTCGAGGATCTGAAGCGAAAAATATCGACACCACCAATCCTGGTGGCTCCAAAAGAAAAGGAACCTCTCCTGCTGTATATTGCAGCCACACCCCAAGTGGTTAGCACGGTGTTAGTTGTCGAAAGAGAAGAAGAAGGAAAAATCCATGGAGTACAGCGACCAGTATACTTCGTGAGCGAAGTCTTGTCTCCCTCAAAACAAAGGTACCCTCAGTACCAAAAGCTAGCATATGGAGTGTTCACGACAGCACGAAAATTGCGCCACTATTTTTCGGCACACCCGATCATAGTGGTCAATGAAGCTCCTTTATCAAATATACTGAACAACCCAGAAGCTACGGGTCGTGTCTCCCTTTGGGGAATAGAACTTTCCCCTCGGGACATCACGTATGAAAAAAGAAAAGCAATAAAGTCGCAAATACTACCGGACTTCATCGCGAGAATGGATGGAGTTGCAAAATACTGAGGACCCCAGATTTATCGAGAACCTGGACTATGAATTTTGATGGGTCCAAGAGACTAGAAGGGGCTGGCGCAGGAGTAGTACTCATATCACTCGAAGGCGACAAGCTGAAGTACATCCTTCGGATGACGTTCCCTAACGCGTCTAACAATGAAGCGAGAATATGAGGCTCTCATACACGGGATGAAGATGGCGAAAGCACTACGGAGCAACTCGATTAAAAATCTTTGGTGATTCACGGTTGGTAGCTCGGCAAGTTATGAACCAATGTGACGCAGTCAATGACAGCATGATGGCATACAAGGAGGTGTACAATGAGCTCGAGAAGTTGTTCGATGGATGCGAAGTAAATCATATTAGTAGATTGAGCAACGACGAAGCCGACGTTCTGGCAAACATCGGGTCGCAGTGCCTTGCAGTCCCGCCAGGTGTATTTTGGGAAGAGATAACAGAGAGATCCACCGAGTCGACAAAATTAAAAAAGAAGGAGAAGAAACCCTCGGGGGCTACCAAGGAGAAGCAAGAGGAAGAAGAAGAAGAGCAAGACCTGGTCATGGTAATACAAATACCATGGATGCAGCCATACATATCATATATACTCAGGAAAGAAATACCCGATGATCCGGTCGAGGCAAGGCGAGTAATTCGACGATCCAAAGCTTTCACGGTGGTTAAGGGAGAATTATATAAGAGAAGTATTTCAGGCGTCTTGCAAAGGTGCGTCACACCGAAGAAGGAAGAATAATTCTGAAAGACGTACACGAAGGAATATGTGGCCACCACGCAAGTAGTCGAGCTATCGCAGCCAAGGTTTTTCGGGCAGGATTCTACTGGTTAACAGCAATTGAGGATGCTAAGGACATAGTACGAACTTGCGATGCGTGTCAAAGGTTCGCCGCAAAACCTCACTCTCCGGCGGCAGAGCTAGCACCAATACCTTTGTCGTGGCCCTTTGCACAATGGGGACTCGATATGGTGGGCAAGTTACACAAATCATGGCCAGGAGGGAAGGAGTACATGCTAGTAGCTGTCGACAAATTTACAAAGTGGATAGAAGCGAAGCCGATAAATTCACCAGACGGAGCATCTGCAGTAAAATTCATACAAGGCCTCGTCTTCAGATTTGGAGTGCCCCACAGCATAGTCACAGACAACGGCAGCAATTTCACATCCAATGAATTCAAAGACTACTGCAAAGAGGTGGGTATCAAGCTGAACTTCGCGTCAGTCGCACATCCTCAAACCAATGGGCAAGTCGAGAAAGCCAATGGCATCATCTGCAATGGCATCAAGAAACGTCTGTTGGGACCTTTAGAAAAAGCTCGACATACCTGGCCTGAAGAATTACCAAGTGTGCTGTGGAGCATCCGGAACAACACCAAATACGGCGACACAAGAAACCCCGTTTTTCCGGTTCATGGCGCGGAGGCGGTACTTCCAATAGAAATAGAGCACGACTCTCCTAGAGTCACGAGCATATGATGAAGAAGCTTCAAAGATAGCATTGGAAGACGATGTAGACGCACTCGACGAAGCTCG
Source organism: Lolium rigidum (assembly GCF_022539505.1). Taxonomy (NCBI): domain Eukaryota; kingdom Viridiplantae; phylum Streptophyta; class Magnoliopsida; order Poales; family Poaceae; genus Lolium; species Lolium rigidum. The sequence continues at coordinate 208,986,459 of NC_061508.1, forward strand.
AGACGAAGTACTATCTCGCGTAACCAAGTATCAACGGGACTTGAAGAATTACCACGGTAGACGTTTGCGGCCAAGATCTTTTCAGGTGGGCGACCTAGTTCTTCGGCTCACGCAAAAAAGTCATGAAAAACTCGAGTCACCATGGCTTGGTCCTTACATCGTCACGGAAGTAATCGGAGGAGGAGCATACGGGATAAAGGACAAGAAGACAGGGGTGGAGGAGCCAAACCCCGGAACGTGGCGCAACTCGGGCGTTTCTACGCCTAGAGTCGAAATATAGTCCTTGTAAAACTTCAATGTCCTGAAACGCCCACGAGTTTTCAGACGCACTCTTTTCCTTTTTCGGGGCACCGAGTGGGGCCGGGAAAGGTTTTTAATGAGGCGGGCTCGTGGTGCTGCAATATAATAAAGATAGTGGAGATACACTTCTTATTCTTCGACACGCTCGGGGGCTCAAACGCCCAAGTCTCAAAATACATACAATATAGATTCACTGAAATATTTCGCCTTGGTACATTAATACCTCGCCAAATATAACAAAATCGGAAGACAGCAATAATAAATATAGTATACACATCGAAACAACGTAAGTGCCTTGGTTTAAAAACCTCGCCATGCAAATATAGAACTTCGACATCAACGATACTCAAAAATGGGTAATCTACCCAAAGAACAAACAAAGATGTCTTATTTCAGCAGGAAAAAATAGATTTCAAGAAAGGAAAAATAGTGCAATCTTCAGGCTCGGGGGCTTCAACAACATAGAGGACCTCAGCAACATACAATGAGTTCCTTCGGAAATATGAGATACAAGATTTCTAACATGATACAAGTCAATGAAATCCCAAGATAGCATCTACCGACAAACCCCTGGTTGTTTTATGTTCAGCATACGAACCCTTGGTAAAGAACTCGGAATCCATCCGAAGAAGTTCATCAATCATCGACTCAGCCACAGGAGCTACCATAGCATCGATTGAGTCAATATCATTTTTCCGACGCGTCTTCTTGGCCAGGCAACCAGCAACAATCTTCGTCAGGTCCAACTTTGGATAACAAATGTTTATCATAATCATGGCAAATCTAGCTCCAGCAGTGAGTTGAGCCCGCACGAAGTTATGGATGCGAGGAGCATCTCTGAATACCTCCAATAATCCGGGAAGAGTTTTTGGAACCTCGTTTCTCGGAAACAGATTCCTATAGACAAGGGTCAACGTCGACGTACAAAAGCTGAGAAAATCGCGCACCTGGCAAGCACGATCTTGGAACCTAACAATTTGTTGGGTTCGTTCAGGAGTGGCCCAGAACAAACACCCATGGTTAAGGGAGAGATTAACAAGAAGATTTGTCCTCTCATTCACTCTCTGATCTTCGGCAGCAGAATCAAGAACTGAGCCTGTTAAAAGCGACAGGGCAAAAAATTGGAAGAAAGGCACATCAGGATAAAGAAGAGGCATCAAAAGAAGGCAAAAGCGCACCTAGCATATCTGAGCTAGCCTCTAGCATCAGCTCAAGCATACTATTCTCTCGGGTTGTGGCTCCCTTTGCTTCCAGTACAGCAGCATCCCTAGCAGCCACAGCTTCTTCGGCTTGCTGAAGAGCAAGTGTTTCCCCTTCAGAGGCTTTTCGAGATTGTTCCATCATGGCCAAAGTTTGTTTCTTCATAGGCTGAAGTTGTTGTCGAAGTTCTTGTAAATCTTACGACAAATGTCCGCTTGATGAACTCTTGAGGAGACCGGGGTCGACTAATATTTTCTTCGAGAAGGAAGATGCGGGTGAAGCGACGGCGGAGCAAGGAGGAGTCGAGTAGTTATCAAATATTAAGCTGGAAAAGAAAGGCCCGGGATCAATGAAAAGCACGAAGGGAAATTTCATTACTTGCTAGAATATTTACATGGGTATTACAAAAGAAAGTTCTCCAGGAAGACTAAGTGAGTAATTGTCGCCAAGGCTAAAATGGCGACAAGAGCAAAAGAAACAGAAAAGGAAACAAGGAGGCATGCCACTAGACCTCCGGCCTCGAAGAGCTGGGAGTCGAAGTTGGCTTGATCCCGAGATACGCCAAGATTTTCTTCGTATTGGGCTTGGCCGCCTTCATCAGTGACTTCCACCTCGACTGTTCTATCTGATCGGTGTCGCCAACCTTCATCCAGTCGAGAGTCTGCTGGCTGTCAGCAACCAGAGCAACAGTATTTTCAACTAGCCACCTTCATATTTTCATGGCGCATCTTCAGCCCAAGATCCTCCGATGTATTGAACATCTTGGCAAGGTCAAGGAAAGTCGAGGGTTCCTCTTTCTTCGGGAAGAAATAAGGGAACAACGCCGACAAACTCGCGCTGGCATTGGCCACGCCTTCACGAATCTCGCGTCCATGGAGCTCCAAAAGAGAAAGTGCGTCAAGGAGAGGGTCATCGACGGGATTCTCCAGATCAAAATCTTGGTCTGTTTGGGCTGCCACACGAGACAAAACATTAGTTGAAAACAAAGATACAAAGAATACAGTAGAATAGAAGAATTGAGGATATTACTCAGCGTACGTCGACTTTGCGTCTTCAAGCGTTTGATGATCCCTTGCTCACGCGCAGCCTGTGCAGATTTCTGCTCGTGTAAGGCAGATTCAGCATCTTTGAGCCTCTGCTGCAATTCTTCGACACTAGCGACCTTTGCTTTGGCATCATCAGCTTCAGCTCTAGCTTCGCTAGCGGCAAGCTCAGCCTTCTTACGAGCCGTCTCACTTTGCTCGAGTTTGCGAGCAAGTGTCTCGGCACGTTGGTTAGCCTCCGCAAGTTTTTCTGTTGAGATGTGGAAAAGAAAGATCAAAAACAGCGACAGGAAGCAGGACTAAAAAACCAGGAAAAAACAGAGAGTATAAAAGTCGTTACCTTCGGCTCTGCTGGCATACTCACGGTACCCAATAAATTGGGACCCGATGCGGATAAGATCCTTGATCATAGGCTGTCAAAGAAGAAGAAAAGAAGGGAAAAAACTTCGGCATTACAAAAAGTAAGGTTCATAAAAGCAAAAAAGAGGAAAGATGGATCTCGATAAACTTACATCATCCAAGAGCTGCGACGAATAGCTGCTCGGTTGAGGAGGAGGCTCAACGATCATTTCAACCCTTGCCCTTTTTGGCGAAGGGACAAGGGGGCTCGGTGGTGGAGTAGTGGTGACGACGTTTTGTTGGGGAGGCGATGTTTCATCTCCTTCAACTAACGTGTCTGAAACAAGCACAGTACGTGACGTGCTGGTCCGAGGAGCTACGTCAGTAACTGGTACTTCTTCTTCCTCATCACTAGTGAACAAAAATCGACAGTACAAAAAGCAAGACAAGTTAAATCTTTCGAGTACATAAAAAGGGGAGGAGAGATAAAGTTGACTTACGAGCTGATGAGGGACTCAACATAAGGATCATAAGCTGCCTTCGGATGAGAAGGAACAACTTCTTCGAGCCTTAGAAATGCCGGAATCCTCGGCATCGGTCCTTTTCCTTTTGTTCTTGGGAGAAACGAGCAGGAGGAAGGGACTCGGTCGATTCAACGGCCTCGAGACTCAGCTTCTTTCTCATGAGAAGCCGCAGATTTGTGAGAACCCGCAACTTCACTTTCGAGAACGAGAAGAGCCTTGAGCATCTTCGGCAACTATACCCATTTCTTCGACTTCTCCATCCTCAGGAAGAGGAGGAAGGGAAGCCATAGTAGGGTGATCCTATAAAAAAAAATAGCGACAAAGGGAAAAATAGCGAGATATTAATACAATGAGATGCAGGAAAAATTCAGAACAAGATAAAAATTTGAGAAGACAAAATACCTCGGGAAGAGGATTGGTGGAGTTGTAGGGTGCCACGCGACGGGAGGAAGGAATAGGATCCTTCTTACTCAGCGAGGTAATTCTTCGAATAAGCTTCTCCAAGTCCTTCACAGAAAGATCACCGGAGAGCCTATTGGCGTCATTGGCACCGAGTATGTCCAAAGAGGATTTTTGCGAGCTTCGAAGAGGCTGCACTCTAATTCTAAGAAAATAGGCTGTGATTTGGACACCAGATAACTCTTTGCCTCGAGTATTTTGGAGCTGATGAATACGAGACATAAGAGCTTCTGTCGCCTTCTTCTCTTCTTCGGAAGCTTCGGCGTCCCAGGAGTGGCGGCGTTGAATCTTCGCGTTTCCGTCGAAGGGAACTATGTTGTGTTCCACGGAGTTGGCGCTTTCTTCGTGTATATAGAGCCACCTCTTGCGCCATCCTTGGACGGAGTCGGGAAATTTGACGTCGAAATAATCGACATCGGTTCGGACACAGATAACTACGCCACCTATGTTGTAGGTGGCGTTGTGCGCGCCATTACGGCGAAGGCGAGAAAATGCGCTTCCAAAGAGCCCAATTGGGAGCGACTCCAAGGAAGCATTCACAAAGAGTGATAAAAATAGAAATATGGAGGATCGAATTAGGAGTCAGCTGGTGCAAGCTGAATCCCGTAAACAAAGAGAAGACCGCGGAGGAAATCATGGATTGGGGGAGAGAGGCCACGGATGAGATGATCAACAAAACTAACCCGATACTCCATTGGAGGGTTGGGATAGCTTTCTTCGGCTGGGAAAGCGGATGGCGTCTTCCTTCTTCATAAGGCCAAGCCTTTTCATCGGAGTTGGCGTCTTGATTGGAGATTTTAGATCTCTCCCACTCAAGATCTTCGGCGGCCATCGCGGACTGCGGAGTGCTTCGTGGCGAGTCGGGCGCGCGCGCGGTGGCATTAACGGCAATGGGCGAGCAATGTATGCGAGTGCGGAAAATCGAGAGAAAGTTGGGCGCGGGGAAAGTTTTGCGAAGAGGAACGGGTGAGCGGCGCGAGCGAGGGATGAACGGAGGTTGAAGACAGGGTTTATATAAGAATTGGGTGAAGCGAGTGTGCCGTTGGATGAGGAAATCGTGTGGTGAGAATAGATCTTCTAGACACAAGGGCAAAAAAGTATTTTTCTTGGATAGGCGTTACGATACGTGCGCCGGAAAAAGCGGAGGACGTGTGTCCCCCACTTGCACGACGTGTCAACGTGGTGGAAACGACGGACCCACAAAACGAGAAAAATCTCGGCCATTGATGGAGTTGAAGAAAATTTGCCAAGGAAAAATGTGTCGACAAGAAAAATAAAAGGAGAATGGCGACAGGATGACTTATTTGCATACTTCGGGAGCCTTTGGTCAGAAACAAGTTTTTGCCCAAATGCTCGGGGGCTACTTCGAAAAAAGTAAAATTTCGACTATGGCAAATATAGAAAATGTTGAGCCTACAACCAAGCACAAGTTCTTGGCGGTAGCCTCGGGGGCTACTCCCATCGGGAGCGCTGTTCGCGCACCCGAGAAATATAAAAAAAAAAAAAAAAAAAAAAAGAGAAAAAAGAAAAAAGAAGAGAAAAAAGAAAGAGAGAAGAAGAAGGAGAAGAAAGAATATCGGGAGATAATGGCAATATAGCGACAAAGTGGACTAAAATGTTGAGCCTACAACCAAGCACAAGTTCTTGGCTGTAGCCTCGGGGGCTACTCCCATCGGGAACGCTGTTCGCGTGCCCGATGAAATTAACAAAAGGAAAAATAGAACAGCATGAGAGTATATTTCGAGTTATAATTAACTCTACATATACTCCCATCGGGAGAGCAATATAAGTCATATTTGACTCGATAAAATGTGCCATTCCAACAGTCGGAAAAGCACTCGACAATATATTCTCAGAACGCCAAAGTTGCGATCAATTTCTGAATGCCGCAAATTTGCGAAGGTAAGACCCAGAAATATTCTCGCTGGGCGTGGCATCGCCAAAGACTGCGCTCTGCTACTTTTATCCGTATCAACGGATACGAAGAAAAATCCTAACGGACGCGTTAGGTACTCGATAAATTCGACCGGGACTCGACGGAATGGTAAGACCTTAAGCGGCACTCGTCGAAGTTTACACCGATATCCCGAGATCATGTCCGAGGACGTGATTTTGAAGTAGGTTGTTGCGGATTGCCACTAGAGCGGTTAACTAGTACCGATCCGTCGGATGAACTAGCCCCAACTACCAATATCCCTGTACAATATAGAATTTTATGAGAAAGAGTATAAAAGTTAGAGCTTTCGAGTAAAAATAAACAGTAGAGATTTTCCCTGACTCTACGATTCAAGCAAAATCTCGGGGGCTACTGACATAGGCATCCCAAATGGGCCTGCCGAATATAGTGCCCGGGGTTTATTGAAGGCCCACTACTCGAAGAATAAGAAGACTCGAGAGCCCAAGATGTAGTTAAGGAAAAGATAGAGTTGTATTAGGAAGTGTTATTTGTAATCTGGCGGGATGAGTTAGAAACCATCCCGGACTGCTGTAATCTTTGTATAGCACGAATCCCTCGGCTCCACCTATATAAAGGGGGGTCGAGGGACGAGAAGATCATCGAATCATTGTACTGCAAACCCTAGTTTTCATATTCGTCGAGTACTTTTCGGCTGAAACCTTCGAGATCTACTTGCCCTCTACTTCTAACTAAACCCTAGCCTACAATCCATAGGCATTGACAAGTTAATCCCTTGTCACCATGGGCTTGCAACAATTATACCTTTAGACTAGTGGTTGGGGCGCCCCTTGGGGCGCCTCCTCGCAGGTCAGATGCAGACCAATCCCATGCGAATCTTGACCCAATTTTTATTTGAATCAACGCACACAGTTACACTTGAACATTGCCCTATCAAATGCATCAAGAACTCCATTGTTTCTTCGATGCACAAGATGCTAATTACAAAATAAACAAATAAATAAAAAACTTCAGGAATCCATTGCCCAATCAAATGCATCAAGAACTCCATTGTTTCTTCGATGCACAAGAGGCTAATTACAAAATAAATAAATAATAAATAAAACTTCAGGAATCATCTCTAACCACACAGTACATTATGGGCCTACTCTAGGTGTAGCTTTACATCGACAATAATACAGTTTCAAATTTGTTCATGAACATCAGAAACATTAGTCGATATTGAAAGATCTGAAAGCACATCAAAGAGTAGAACAAATGACAGGTGCACATCGAAGAGTAGAACAAATGACAGTTATACTTGCGTTACCCAAGCATGCAAAAGTTGTCTTACGCCGGAGCATATCAACAAAGCACTTGTGAAAAGGTAGGAGCCTTGTCATGGGAAAATCCAGTGCTCACTCTTCTTTCGTGTCATCATGATTGTCATGAGGTATACACTTTCCACGCCACTGCCTTGACAAATCTCTCTTTGCTCATTTATGAACAGCTTAGCCTTGCAAATCCCACCATGTACTCCACGGGGAGGCACCTGGCATCATAGAAATACGTTCGTTTATGCACACTAATATATATTGTCACTATAGAACTGCAGTCATATGCATGCTAATCGGAGCTAACACAGAGGCCAAGGTCAATCCACCAACTACCGCAGGTTACACAGGAATTTGCATGCATTGGTTGATGATTCAAAAAGCAAACTAAGTATTTCCAAATTCCAAATAGGGTTGTTATTTCAAATAAATATACCATTCTGATAGCCTTGCTATCACTTATCGCAGGCATTGTTCTGATTGAACTACAATGCCCATAACACATATTAGTTATGAAATATAACACTAAACATACAAAGTATTTATTTCTCAAAGCTATGAAATATAAATTTTGTGCTAACTGATAATTATCAATAAATATTAGTTAAGGTAATTCAGTCGAAAGGAAAAGGCAGCACTAAGTGAATCAAGTATCTAGCTTAGAAGCATATTCAGATATTTAGATTAAATAATGTGAAGCTATTCCAAGGAATAAGTTCATACCTCATTGTAAATCATTCTATAAAATTACTTCAAAAAACTATATAACAGGCAGCACTTCCTATCATTCAGCTATATAAGTTTGAAAAACTATGTAAGTTCTTCAGAAATGAACATTGAACATGCAAATCTAGAAGTTCTCCAGTTATCAGGTTTATCCGAATAAAGTGTGTATCTGTGCATCCACAGTTCACATGATTGAGCATGAACAGGAACGGGTCACTCTAAGAACAGAAAGCCCGTTGAGACATGCCCTAAATTGGTAGGATAGGACGACCATGGGCTCATGCATTCAATCATCACAGTCACAGAACAAAGAGTAGAGCAAATCATTGTGAACTAATCAGAAGAGCAATATTAAACGAAAGGGGTTTGATCCTTTGCAATAGAGCAAAACTGTGGAAGAATGAAGTATAGTGATAACGTTTGAAGAAGATTGATTCATGTATGACAGTATAAAAACCCAGCAACACATCATCTCAACTATGAATCTGAAACGTAATATGTGTTAATAGCATGAGAGCATCACTAAGTTTTTCAAACAACTTCTATGCAAAATGTGCTGATGACAACAAAAATGGTATGAGACCTCTAGGATAATGCATTTGAACTATATTTACTACTAAGAGGCTTGCAGAAGCTTACCAAATTTCACCGCAGTTGTAACATACTGTGCGAACACATAGCTGCAGTCCTAAAATGGCCAGCATCAGCGAATACATGCTTCAAGTGAGATCTGTGAGCAGCGAACATAAAGCGCAAATTTTAATTAGTATATACCATGTGGATGCTATGAAAGATATTTAAATACATCAGAAACACAATTAACTATGAAAGATCATGGAAGCCAAACAGGAATTTCTCAACCTGGTTGAAATACAAATGGAAGTCACCACAAACTCAATCTTGCAACAGGATTGGATAAGAGAGTGGGAATCGTGTAAGAATTATGGTAAATGGAAGAAAATGATAAGGAAGTTTCTTAACTCCCAGATCATCTTTAATCTTGGATAGCTGTTGTCAGCCATTTTTTCTTTGTAGACTCTGATGTCTATCCAATCTAGGCTTAAGTTTTATTCCTACATGAATATGCTTTAGAATATATTGAAGGAGTAGGTATTTTTGTACCTGCCTATCCCTAATGCGAGCCATGGTATCCCTAAGTGCTCATCACCGGAAACAGGTTTCTTAAGTGCCAATGTCAAAGGAACACTTGGAACTACCACTGCACCCTCCAGAGAGTTGTCCCTGGAATAATGGAGAATCAAATACTTGGAACGCATCTATTCAAGTTGTAAAAGTGGAAACAAAACATAATTAAGCAGGAAATGGACCCGGATTATTCAAGTTCAACAATTATATCAGCACATGACAACTCCAAGCATAGAAGTGCATTGTTTCTTATAAGTTGTATAATGCAAACATCAACAGATAGCATATTTGGACCTACAATCAGATGTGCATTGTTTATTATAAGTTGTACAATGCAAACATCAACAGATAGCATTTTTGGACTTACAGTCAGACACTTCTATTCATAAACAATTAATGATTGGACATCTGATATTAATGATTGGCCATCTGATAAGTTATATTTTTAACATGTAGACTGTAACTTGCACTTAAGGCGCATTAATGCAAGACAATCTTCAAAAACACACAATCTTCTATAATGTTGTAGGGACAAGAGAGAATATGCTAAGAGAACATCACATATGCATCCTAAACTAAAATAAAACAGGAGAATGGTTGACAAAACAAAGTTAAAACTCTGACTAATGCAGTACGTTTCCGGAGTACTCCCCGTGATGCATGACACTTGCTCCAAATATTGTGCTTTATCATTCATTTTTTGTAGGCCTAGAGCCTTTGTGAGTTTGGTATGACTGTTTAAGTTTATGTACTATTAGTTTATTTTTAAGAATCGCATAATCCATGATATCTCAGGAAAATTCAGTTCAAATTAATATGTTTAACTAAGGACTAAATAAGGCATTGTCTAGTTAAATAAATAATTACAATGTCAAGTACTCACCGCTCACCTGGTATACATCCCAATTCAAACCCATTATAATCATGTCGCATAGCACACAAACCTGGGCATGGGCACTCACCTAAAAAAGCAATTAAATTTCAGAAACAAATTTCAATTTAACACTGCACACAACTAATTTGAGAACATCTTCCAAAAGATTTCAAAAGAATAATCCCACTCAACATGGTCATCCCAAAGATTCAGACTGAATACAAACTTGTAATACATGTATCAGAAGCACTGCAACTGCAGGCCACTATAGCTATACTTGCTAAATCACACTAAGCTATTCGAGTAATAATCTACACAAACCTTGCAGTACCCCCTACTCACCCTGACGTGCAAAAACAGGACCATCTCTTTCAGGGTCTCTTGACTGCTTACACCCAATCCATATGGGAGATGGATGAGATGGGGTTAGGACCGTGTGATAAAATGAAGGGCTGGAGGGACAGAGGGACACATCAGAAGGAAGTGAGAAAGGAGGAGGCCTTTACCTTGCTAATGGCCAAACATGCATCAGGTGCTGGCCTACCATGAGTGTCGCGACAGCGACCAGCACCTGCTCCTCGTCGCCATCGACACCTAAGCCTAGGTGTGTCGCCTGATGCCAACCCGGCGAAAACATGAATGACACCTCTGTTTGCATCGTCGGCGACGCGTACACGGCATATATCGCCATCAGAAAAGAATGTCCTAATAAATATGCATACACCTTAAAAAAGATTGACAGAAAAGATGTAAGAATCTAAAGATAGCAGACATACACCACACCATGTGTCTAATATTTCTGGATGTATCTTGAAAATTAAGTATACATTAGGTGGATTAATATGCCTCAGTAATAAAGATTAGTTTACACATGAAATTTCAGGTAAAAACAAATTGCCATAAAGGTTACACTCGTATCAGGCATCAACATTTCTATGTACAGGAAACCTGAGAAACTAAGTCTCAAATTAGCCAAAGAGTGGCGTATTAGGACCAGCAACAATTAAATAATTGACATTGAAGGATCTAAGTAAATGCTTCTTAGGCATTTTCTCAGAGATCAAGGCAACAAAGAAAATATATATTGGTGTTGAAAAAAATTCAAATCTGACTAAACAAAAGCTGAATAGCAGTGCTTATTAAACTACAGTATCCACACGAAGAGGATGAATCAAGCAATACTCAACTGCTACCATGGGTCTGAATTTTTAGTGGCCCAACCATGGAGATCTGGGACATTAGTGTAGTAATAATAAACCATACAGCTCTCATTCCACTGTAGTTACTGAAGTTTCTAAGACGGTTACAGTCTGTCTTTGATGGATGCAGCTAGTTCTAGAGTGACAACCACAGGATGACTTACAGTTTCGCAAAACAAGTGATAGTAGAAGCATGTATAATATTTTTGTGTTGATTATAACTTAAAGAATTAAGAGCACTATATACTTACAAGGTGAAGCACTTCTGAAATTCATTAAGGATCGAAGATGCAAACTTCTTGATATTGCAGGATCTACACTTGTACAGACCTAGACAGTAAAAAAAACACAGAAATGAGTGCTAGAATGTCTCGAAATGATAATTTATGTTACTCTTATCGCCTTGTTGGTTTCGAACAAATCAATGAACTGAAAAATACATACATAATCGAAGAAAGCATCTTACTGAGTTTGGTTCAGTTTTCGCACAATGTTTTGATTCGTGGTTTCAAATTGAAACAAGATCTCTGACATTTGGCTTCGTTCTGCAAGAACACTGAGTCATTTAGTTTAGTCATTAGTATAACTTAATTTTAATGAACAATCTGCCTTATGACTATATAACAATAGAAAGTAAGCCCAACTTTGGACCTGATCTAATGTCAAGATAATGAACAAATTGGCCTGCAACATGCCAAGCCGTTGAAACTTGTTGCTAAATCCAAATCAGAAAACATCAAATCTTCAGCATATGAATAAACACAACCTAACATATATTGGTAATAAAAGTAGGCCGGATATCCAATTTATTTTATACCTAGTCGATGAAATTGCGGCCTTCATTTGTGGATGTCTGATGGAGATGGAAAATATGGGGCGCATGAGCAAGAACGCGGGAGAGGGGGGTTAGCGATGAATCCCCCCGCACGGCCGCCTACCGCGGTAGGGTTTGCCCCCAGCGTGGCTGTGCTTATTCTCCTCCCCATCGGCCGGAGGCCTCTGGACTGTCGGAGACACAACCAGAAGGTTCGGCCTCGACCCATCGCTGCCTTTCAAGTCGCTATAACCTAGTTGGATTTGGCTGGACAATCTCTCGTGGGGATGGATAGAGGGTGCGGGGCTGTGAGGGTGGGGATCGGTGGAGGAGTGAGAGGAGATAGGAAGAGGAGGCACTGAGGAGAGACGACGGACTGGCCGATGCGCCGGGAGGTGATCGATGGAGCAGCGGCGTGCTATCGGGAGGGGAATTGGGGAAGGGAGAGATGGCGTGAGAGATATGCTAACCAAGGGGACCAGACTTCATCTATCGTTCCCCTAAAAAAAAAGACTTCATCTATCTTTGTACTACGTGGATGGCTGTGAGATAGGGCAAGTGCACACGCACTTGCTTGTTCTCAATGTTTCAATGTTTGTAAGGGCATCTCCAACGGGGCGACCCATCCCGCGCCCGCGCGTCCGGATGGGTCCAGCCGGACAAAAACCCGGCCCAACGCGGGGACGCACCGCAAAAGCGGACGGCCGCGGCGTCCGAGCACGCAAACCCGGCCCAATCCGGGCCGGGTTTGCGTGGCCGCGGATGGCACGCGGCGTCCTCGCGTGTCCGCCCTGTCCGCGTGGCCGGCCCACTGTCGGTGCCCCGGTCCTATTAAATGTGGATCGGGAAGTGGACTGTCCCTATCCAGTCCACACTTTCCACTCCGGCCGCACGCGCGAGCTCGGAGCTTCCGCGCCGCCATGGCCCCGAAGCGCGAGTTCTCGCCATCCGCCAACGACCACGAGGCCGGCGGCGGCCGGCCGGTCGCGCCGGCGCCGTTCGCCATGGGGCCGCCGGCGACGCCCGAGACGCGACCGGATCTACGTCACCGTAGCGGTGGCGCGGATGTTCCGGGACGCCGGCGTCCCAATGCCGTGGGGGACGTGCACCTCCCACACGGCCGGCACTCGAGCCCGAGATCGGGTTCCGGTGCCGCCCATCCCGGCGTCGAGCCGCGCCCGCTACGCCGAGATCCGGAGGCGCCGCGCTCGGCTGCCGGCGGACCTCCGGCGAGGACCCCGCGTGCGGCGACGCAAGTCCCAAGCGGGACTTGTGGTTCGAGGTGGAGCACGATGCGCGGCGGCGCACGTGCTTCACATCCGCGACGCGCGCGGCCTCGCGCGCGCCGAGCACGCAGCCGCTAGGCGGGCTGGCCGCCGCCCGGCGGCCTCTACATCAACGAGCCCGCGCCCCAGCCCCGGCCCAGCCGCGGCCGCAGCCCGAGGAGGAGGAGAACGACCGGAGGCTGCGGGCGGCGCTCGCGGCGTCCCGCGAGCGCGAGGACCTCGACGAGGCGGCCAAATGGCCGCTCCTCGCCGAGACGCTGCGCACCTCCGCGGCCAGGAGGCGGCCATGAAGGCCCGGGAGGACGCCCGGGCGGACGCGTGGGCCTTCCTCCACCGGCGCGCCGTCGGGAGGAGGCCGCTACGCGTCGGCGGCGCTCCGGAGGAGGAGCGCCGGGCCGCGCGCTCGGCGGAGGAGGAGCGCCCGGCCACGCGAGGCGGAGGAGCGGCTCCGACGGGAGTCCGCGCGGAGGGCACGGCTGCGCGAGCCGGCGAGCCCGCCGAACGCGCACTCCGCCTGGGAAAGGGCGCGGTGGGACCCCGGCCGGAGTCCCGGTGCCCTCCGGCGTGTCGAGCCGGAACGGCGCGTCGCCGCCGCGGCGGCGTCGTCGTCATCGACGCCGACGATGACGAGTACTACTGCGGGGTAGTACTGCCGGCGGCCACCGCGAGCTCGCAAACCCCGGCTAGGGTTTGCTTTTTTTTAGTTTAAAGCCATATAGGGCTTTCTTTTGTGTAAAATTTGCCCAAAATAGGGCTAAGTTTAATGACCAACTAGTTTAAATTTATGTTTTGTTCTTTTCCTTTTTTATTTTCATTTCTGTTTTATTTTATTACCAATGCGCTGCGTCCGCGCGTTGGGCGCAGCGTGCGACCCAAACGGACACGCGGACGCGGGCCGCTGTCCGGGTGTCCGTTCGGCCACGCAAACGGCCCAAAACGGACGGCCCAGCGCGTCCGTTTGGGTCGCGCGGTTGGAGATGCCCTAAGAACTTAACCCTGCCAGGGTACTTTTGAGTGGAATGCAAGAAGTGGCGGGGAGTCCCCCCGTGTGAATCTTGAAAAAAAATGGAACGGGTGAGTAGAGGGCAGGCATTGCAGGCTGGATGACTTTGAGCAACTGTTAGTTGGTCGAGTCCTATCTTCTAACAGTTCATTTTTTTATAAAGGGAATATATTAATATCAAAAGATACCAATTACACTCAGCCTTTACAACAACGCACCACCCTAATGGCACTACGGATGCACACAGCCAAAAAAAGAAAAGAAAACTAAGAAACAAAAGTCCCGCTACAGTATCTCGGGCCTAACAACAGCAATACATCCACCGCCAAGACAACGTCTGAAAGACAGACTCTCCAAAAACGACGCCTTCAAGAAGGAAACAGTGCTCTAACACCATCGTCGTCCGATCAAAGATCTTAGGTTTTCACCCTGAAGATAGTCCCCGCTCTCAAAACAATGCCTCCAACAAGGTCATTGCCAGGCACAACCAGTTAAGGCCAGACCTTGGATTTTCACCCTGAAAGGTAGGACTCCGAACTTCACCTGTGTTGTCGCCCCCACTTTCATACCGCTCGCTGTGAAGCCCGGAACACCAAGCCAGTTCCATCTCACCACCAAGATCCGACCACCATTGCTCTTCCACCAATCTTGACTTTCATGACCTTCTCCGCCGACACCATGGAAAGAAAACAAGCTCCATGATATTAACAGCCGGCGAGCTTCGAAGCGCTCCCTCCGAAACCAAACGGTCGGATAAAAAACATGGGTGCGCTCGACCGAAAACACCCAATCCGGCAATCTTCGGGCATTGATCGTACAATGAATTTCGTCGGCGGGACCTTCCGGAACACGACAATCCGGCAAGCTCGGTGGGAAGAAGCTTCCGAACGATCTTCACTTGGCGCGAGAGAAACCCTAGGACTGCCACCTTTATTAGGCAGAACGGCAAGCCCCCTCGCCGCCGCCCGCCGGTCGACCTCATCGGCGGAAGAGGAGGCTGCCACCGACCACAAACCCATCACCGAGTCGTCCGCCGCCACCCCCAAAACCGAACGTGAGCCACCGGAAGGAGGGGGCTTAGAGGACTCACCGGCCACCACCAAGCACGGCCACAACAACGAAGAAGCCGGATCCGCAGCCATCGGAGTCACTCCCGCCGCCGGCCGCATCGCCGAAGCCTCACACGGCCACCGCAGCCCCTGCCAGGGAAGCCGTCGCGACGCGCCGCAGAAACAGCCGCCCGAGGCCGCCGCCCCGGATCCCACCCTGGATCCTACCACGCTGGCCACCGACCAGCCCCGCCGCCGGCCGATCTCGCCGCCGCAGATCCAGCGCCGCCTCCGCGTGCGCGACGCGAGAGGGAGACCTGCCGCCGCCGAGAGCTTCACTAGCTTTGCCCGCACGCGCGCGCCGGCGGCGGCGGGGAGGAGGAGATCGGAGGAGGGGGAGGTAGTGGCGGCGGCGCTAGGGTTCCGCCCGAGTCGCCCGGTGCGGGGGGGGGCGACGCGGGGGAGTCCCGATTGCAATATTCTAAAAATGGGGAGAATTTCACTTCCCGGCCTCTGCATCAACCAGGGATGCACACAGCCATTTGGCATGAGTACAAAGATTTTTTAAGCTTGGTTAAGATTAAAGCATAGTGCTCAAGATAAATTGGATGAGTACCAGGTCTAGCCTGGGCCTCAAGTATAAATAGGAACCTAAATTCGCGTCCGTGAGGATTTAAACTCAGATGCTGGGTTCTAACAGTTCATGGATTAACCTAATCCAAATTGTAGAATAACAAGAGAGAGAAAGAGCAAGCATCAAATGAACAACCAAGCATGTTGTCCACTAGGAATTATATACACCGTTGTACTTTGCTAACAACATTTTAATCAGACTGCCAGACCTCTCATCGACAATTTCCTTGGCCCTTTCAGTAAGTTAAAAGAGCATCCAGAAAATGGAAGAAAAATGCTTGTGATCAGCTGTGACCATATACCTGTATAAAACGGATGGGGTGCGTCGTCTCCGCCTCCCCGTAATCATAGAGGCAATCATGAGTTATACAATACAAGTGATAGCTCCAATGTCCGACTACGTTTGTTTCGTCTGCAGGTAGGTAAATTGTCCGAGAGAAGCCTCCATCCCAGTACGCGAGTTTTATTTCGAACTTCGGCAGACCAAATGTTCTTCCACATGGAACTGTTTCATTATCAATCTAATGGTTTCACAATAGAGGCAAAATATCTAGTAGTCTAGATTCGAAGGACAAAATGTAGACCACATGGCAATAGTTGGGTAGCCGAAAATGAATATATTCCTTAATAAAATTAGTAAACAAAAAATGGTTGCTATTAAAAATGGTAAAGGGTGAGTTCATGACAGGCACTGCAAGCTGGATCAAGATGACTCTGAACAACTGTTAGTTGGCCAAGTCGTATGTTCTAACAGTTTATGAACTAACTAAAATTGTTCAATAAGAGAGAGACAACAGCCAAGCATGTTGTCCACTAGGATTTATATGCAACGTTGGACTTTGCTAAGAGCAATTTCAATAATGTAGCCAGCTGATGGCTATAAGCAATATGCTACCTCATTTATAGTCAACATATAGCTAGCATGTACAATAGTTGGCTCTAAGAATGCACTACTTTATCAACACATGGCCCACTATTTAGTCTCACAAAGTGCCTAGAAGCACGTCTTTAGACTATCGTATTGCGTTGAGCCACCCACCTTCTCTCTCTTCTTCTCTCTCCTCCAACTAAACACATATATTATATTTAAATCCTTATAGCCTGCTGACTAAGTCTTATTGTACTTGCTCTAATAAGTTTTTAATCAGACTGTCAGACTTCTCGTTGATAATTTCCTTGCACTGCTGCAGTCAGGAGAGCTTACATTGCACAGCGAGGCTGCAAGTCTATGCACTTTTGACACTGAATTTGCCGTTTTTCTATAGTGCCAACCAATGACATCTTCATGATCATGGGATGGGATTTTGGTCTTCATAATCTATACATTAATACATATAAAGTACACACAGATTTAATGGAAGCAAAATCTGTGAATCCGTGAATATTTTGATGGTGAATATCGATACTATAAAGTTCACAACGGGTCCACATACGACTATGGCCAGCCACCAAGTGCAGATTAAGTGAATATCCATACTATGCTTGGAAGTGCAGAGATCAACCAGTCGTTTGCTTGCTGGTGTCCAGGGACGGGACAACCCAAGTAACTCACATTGCCAGCACCATCTGTCTCTCCCCCGCACACACGGTTCTGATGGTGATTAATATCCCCTGTGTGCTTAGCATTATTATTTTGCTAGCTTTTCATCTCTGTTTTTCTCAATTAGTTGCTTCGATAGGTAAAGCCAGAACTATGAATAACAATCAAAATGGCGGCATCTCTGGTCTAATTTAACGATTTAGCGAGTATATGCTTGTCCTTATTTTAGTTGTAAAGCAAAATAGGAAATAGCTCAATAATCCTATATATTAACTAATGTCCGGGAAGTACAGTGGTTCGGCCCGAGCATTACAATTATTTACAATTGTACATGGGACGGGATCTACACCTAATAATAAAGGAGCTAAGGTTTCTGCCAAATTTTTCGTCCAACTTTTTTTTGGACGGTTTTGCCCTCCCACCAAATCGCATATTAGAGCAAATGCCACCGTGGTACCGTTTCGTTTGCTTATTTTCTTTTCCTCCTCCACCGTTCTCAACCGCGACCGTTTCTAGGGGCGCGGCTGGCGACGGGCACATGGAACTCGCCGCCGGCGGGCGCTGCCGCGGCCACATCCCGGGCGGCCACATAGACGGGCACACGGAACTCTCCGCGGGCGGGCGCCGCCGCGGCCACATCCCGGCGTGCGGCCACATCCCGGCGCGCGGCCACATCCCGGCGCGGGCGTCGAGCGTCAGCAGGGGACGGCGCGGGCGTCGAGCGTCTACAGTGGGACGCGGCGGGCGGCCGCGGCCACATCCCGGCGCCGCGCAGCGTCGCTCGCCGCGGCCACATCCCAGCCGCGGCGCCGCCGCGGCCACATCCCGGCAGCAGCGTCGCTCGCCGCGGGTCAACGCCGGCCGCCGCACCGTGCAAGGCCCGCACAACCTCTTGAGACAGCGCTTCGTCCACGAGCGGAAGAAGAATCATCCGCTTCGTCCGCGACACGAAGCTCAATCACGATCCTGGCGCAGCAGCACTCCCTGATCCCCTTTCCTTGCAAAGAAGAATGTACGTGCGCCAGAGTCTTGTGTTTTTTTTTCTACCTAAACGTGGATAATAACTTTTGGGCCGAAACATTTGACGCGTATGCGGTCTGGCATTTTCGGTCCATATCAAACACGTACAAGAGGAAAACTCTGTTCTGCTGTGCACCGCTCTCAACTCTCCTTCCTGAATATCTGTATGTATGGAAACAGATGATCGTGCATCTCCCGTTCTCCTCTCAACTTCTGGACGCATCGTGCACAGATGGAAACATACGATCGTGCATCGTCCGTTCTCCTCTCAACTTCTGCACCAAGACGGAGTTGTTCCGCAAGCTGAAGCCTACAAATAGTACTCCTACTCAACTCTATCGACAGAACAAATTTTACAATCTCCTGAAGCCAACTTTCCGCCCCCCGTGTGCGTCATTGCATCGTTCTGCCGAGTACTTCAAGACTATGTCCGCCAAAGTTGCACCCGAGGTAGGGCATTAGTCCTGATGGATTTATTGAATTCGAGTCACTGCAGATTGTTCTTCAGACTAACATCAATTCAGATTGATTATAGTCTACAAAATTAGGAGCCACAGTATGAATTGTTCAGCGTTTGTTTCTTGCAGAGAGTTGAGATAGAAGCAGGACAAGAGATGGCAGCAACCACTATAGCCAAGTCATCTGTTTCTGTAGATGTAGAGGTAAATTTTTAATAGATTCTATTAGTTTTTCTGGACTGCAGATTGATTATAGTCTACAAATTAGGAGCCACAGTTTTTCAGTACATCTTTATTTGTAGCAGACAATGAATTTTTCAGCGTTTGTTTCTTGCAGAGAGTTGAGATAGAAGCAGGACAAGAGATGGCAGCAACCACTACAGCCAAGTCATCTGTTTCTGTAGATGTAGAGGTAAATTTTTAATAGATTCTATGAGTTTTTCTGCCTACTTTCATCACTACAGATTGATTAGTCTACAAATCATGCCAAAGTTTTTCAGTGTCTCCCGTTTATCTGTAGTCAGACAATGAATCGTTCAGCATTTGTATCTTGCGGAGAATTGAGGCAGGAGCAGGAGAAGAGATGGCAGCAATCACTGAAGTCAAGTCATCCTGTTTCTACGGATGTCGAGGTAAATTTGCAATAGCTTCTATCGTTTTTTTCTGAAAACAGCAAAACAAAATTACAAAAGGTCTTGATTATTCTACATATCATGGCAAAAAATATCGGTATAGCAGCCAGCCACTGAATATTGCAGCGTTTATTTCTTGCAGAAAAGTGAGGAAGTATCAGGAAAAGATAATATGCCAGCCAGCAAGTCACATGTTTCTATGGATGAGGAGGTAAAATTTGAATAGCTTCTGTGAGTTTTTCCTAGCATGGTGTATGCTGCAGCAAGTATGAAAGTATGCCCTATCCTTCAGATGTACAGTAGTACAAATTGGAAGCAGAATATGTGGTGAAGTGCTATAATAGATGAATTATCTGACTGGCTAAAAAAACATTAATTACAAATAACAACATCCCTTTTTATGCATTGCTTTCTGAATAATGATTTGAATAATCTGATTATAACTTTTTTGTTATTTCAGGAAATGGATCTCAACATTGAATCAACCACTGTTGATTATTTTGATAATAGGCCTATAAAAAAGGCCAAAAGTTCTAAAACATGTGTTTCATACGATCCATTGTCATCTTTTACCATCTCCACCGCATCTATCGTCCTCTGTTAGTTCAGAATTGATGAATGAAGATCCATTGCCTCCATCACCAAACCAGCTGGCCTTATCTCCGGTTTCAACGGAAGATGATAAACATATAACAAATAATTTATCATACGAGTATCTCCCACAAGGTAAAATATTGCATTGTTTATGTTTGTGTATATTTATCCAACATATTTTACTTTACGTTTTTTTTTGCAGATTATACATTGACTCAATTGGATGAATGCGCTCATTGTGTTATACAGTACTCCAATGAAGATGATGTACTGGTAAAGATAGGTGACATATCTATCAGAAAGCGTTATTTGGAGTGCCTTCTAGCAAGGGTCTGAGGGATGTGGGCTGAGTGAGCAGCAGGTGCCCAGGTTCGCGGTGGAGATGTTGCGTTCTATACAAAATTGATATTCCATACTGCTATATCTACTGTATGTGTGTGTGTGCTAGAAAATATTGGTGTAGATCCAATGAAGTCGGATGCTTTGTCGTTTGAGCCTCACAAATGTGTCTATTCAGCCTATATTCTTTGCTGATTAGATCTGACAGTTCTTACAAATTAGGACCATAATTGCCTATTCAAAACTGATTGAAACTTCTAGAAAAAAAAACAGTGAAAATAGCATATATGGAATAAAGATAAGCTCCTTGGTGATGTCCAAGTGTACCCAGAAAAGAGGATTGTTGAGTTTTGTGCTGAAATTTTGCTAAGATGTATGGCTTCAAGTTTGCAGTTGATAAATCAAAGATGATGCAGAGGTTGTGGCGTGAGAACTTTTCTGACCCAGCCAAAAAGAAACGGCCTTGCTCCTCTGGCTTAGCTGCGTGCAACAGGTGTTTTATTCAGTTCTGCTATTAGCAAATCAAGAAAATCATCAGAGTCTAAATGAATGGTCAGAAGCATAAGGTGTGGCCTCATGTGTATTTCCATTCACTCCATTTGTGTTAGCGACTTGGCCCTTCCGGTTCACCGACGAGACAATAAGTAAGAATATGAAGTAGTTTTCTTTTTGTAGTAAAGGTTCATTGAGATGGTGCTTGCTTTTGCAGTTTGGGTTGCTCATCAACACATTCTACATGCTTGCTCTTTCCTCTACATTTTTGAAGAACACGATCATGGGGTTATGATGTTGTCAGACATCGTCGTGTCAGAATCTAGAAGAGATAATTTTTTCTTCAGATTTTGAAGGCTACTGACGTCCAAATTAATTAGAGTGGAAGTAGTGTTGCATACATGATCATCGATTTTGCTCGCTCTTCTGCAGTTCCGCCGCAGCGCGCGGGCATTGTCCTAGTTTAAGCTAAATTAATCAATTTAGAAGTATTTTATGTCGTAGCAACGACATGATATTTAGCTAGTGGGGCGTATTTTTCTTTAAGGACGGTGTCAACTGCCATGTGATCTGTTGCAAGGTGTGTTTGAGATCAGTAGGAAATAGCGATCAACCGATGATAATGTCGCTGTTCTAATACAATTAAAAAGTGTCAGTAGGTAGTGGGTACCATACACAGACTGGACTGATCGAATTAACTTTGCAACTGTTAGCTTGGTCAAGTCTTTAAGTCATAACCTATCTAATTCCTAGAAAAAAATCTATATTTGTTTAAATAGGAAGAAGCAGACAACAATGAACACGGAAGCATTAGTTTCTTTCAAAGTTTTAAATGCTCGCGCTAGCGTCAGAGCTCCCCCCTGCTAGAAAATAGCTATATTTTTTCCGCTAAGATAAATAATCTTGATTTGAATTGAATGTTGAACCTGCTTATGTAATCACTCCTTTAATTGCTACAATCATCATGGTTGTTAAGTACATGTGTGTATCGTTGAACCATTGAATTTCTCGAAATAGGCTACCGCCTCTTTTAGGGGTGTAAACAGATAGGATAATTTTCGCGCCGAAACCAGCCCCGAATCCATTTTAAGGCATCCATATCCGATTTTAAGGAATCCGGCGGATAATGATATCCGATTTCGAAGTGATGCTCGTGATACGGTATAGGATATGTCATAGCAAATAGCATGCAGATATGGATTATTAAAAATTTAATTAGGATAATTTGAAGATTTTAAACCGGATAATCCAATTTTTGAGTCAAAAGCAAAGGCCAATCTCACAATATTATTAGTTATTGACTCATCGGATTCATTTTGCGAGCATGTTTAGATCTAAATTTTTATCAATGCTTGAGTTTTAGCGTATTGTCTCTTTTTTTCTCTTAATTATAGAACACCGAAAGTTTAAATCCAACTCAAGATTTGTAAGAACTATAACTATCTAATCATGAGAGCATATATTCGAATATTTTTTGTTTCAGGCCCGAATCCGTCCCATTTCCGATTTGAATCCACGCTCCGCTATATTTGCATTCAAATCCAAAACCAGTCAATATCCACTCTGATCCGAATCCGTGAAAAATATATGGTATGAGAAAAATTCGATCCGATCTGTTTACACCCCTAGCTTGCTTTATAAATAAAGCCACATGACCAAACCGATACAAGATGATGAGGAAACCCTCTTATAAAAATAGATCAAAGATAAAGAACAAAAATAGGAGAGATCACATCCTCGATAACACCCCCAAGACACCCGACTAAAGATGAACTAATGTCTCCCAGTAAAACCACCATAGTTGTTTCACCGTACCAACCAAGATATCACCGGAAAGGGTTGCCTTCCCTGCTAGCAAATACCGAGGACTGGGACCGGAGACAACAAATTCATGTGTAAAGGATAAGAGGCCGCCAAGAAAGCCCCACGCCAGGGCCGATGTGGGCGAAAGAATGCCCATGCTAATTAACCATTGAATTTCTGGTCGTATTATTCAAATGATATGAATATGTGATGCATAATTTATCTGGGGGTATAGTTTTTCTGTAGCTTTATTAGACCTGTGCACGATGCAAGGTGCTTAGAGAGGTGTTTACTAAAATAAACCAAGTTCATTTAAGCACCAACTTTTATTTGTATATGAGAGGGGCCTAGCTAGGCATATTCCTAGTATACATAAGCACCAATGGTTAAACAAAAACCGGTTTATTTTTCTTCTCTTTTTTTGCAGGAAAAAATGGTTTATTTTCAAAGCATCCGTCTTTTTCAAAATGGAGGCAACATTGCCCCAAACTTTGCATCGGTAGATGCATGCGGCCTTTTATTTTTTTATTGAAGCAGTCATAATTTTACAAAGAACACATCAGGGGTCACACATGGTTGATACATGTATCAACCATAAGAAAATCAATGATAGCATGAAATGAGTCTACAACATCATATTATTCTGAAGTTAAAACGTCAGCTGCACTAGCTGTATATATCCCGAGCAACCATCTTCAACCGATTGCAACCTGTAACCAAATTCTCGTGCTTCTCCATTGGTTGTAGGCAAGACGGCGTACAGATCCAAGGATGGCAAGAGGTATAACCTGCATAAATGAAGTAGATTGTGCCCTGTTAAAGAGATAATTATTTGTCACATTCTGTTTTGCCCAAAGTAAAGCGCAAATACAAACTCAGATCTGTACTTTATCATTTTAAACCACTCCCGCTAGCTAATTGCCAAAAATATTAGTGATGTTCCTTGCGGAGATAATATTAAAAATACATATGTACTATGAAACATACAACTTTTGCTAGCGGACACTCAATAAAAAAATATTGTATTGATTTATCTTGATTAAAAAACAACATTTCTTACTACCATTCCAGTTTCTTTTTGCCAAATTGTCCTTTGTGAGAAGGACACGACGATGCAAAAAACCACATGAAGATTCTTATTTTCACTAGTACCTTGATTTTCCAAATATGCTTTCTAGAAAATCTAGTATGCTCATTCATATGGTCTGGGTATAGCAATTTGACAGTAAACGCTCCCGAAGTCGTTAACTTCCAAACAAAAATATCGGGTTGTGTGGTCAGCTGGATAGGCATCGAACACGCCTGTCAGCCGTGCCACCCGTTAATGCATGTGTAAGAGCATCTCCAGTCGCGTCCCCCAAACCGTTCCCCAAAGCGATTTGGGGCGCGCCGGACAAAAAAAGCGTTCCAGCCGCGTCCCCCAAAGCCCTTTTTCGTCCGGCGCGCCCCCATTCGGTGTCCGGCGCCCCGAGCCCGTCCCCGTCCCACAGGGGACGCACCGGGGACGCCGGACACAACGAAAAGCGAGGCGGGGAGTGGCGGGGCCGACCCGGCAGCGTCACAATTAATTTAAACCTAACCGTCGCCTACCTCGCGACGGAAGTTATTGGCGCGCAGCGACGGTGCAGTTCCCGCAGAGGGCGCAGCGACGCGTCCCGTCGCGCCTAGCTCTGCGTGCCGGCGTTAATGAGCGCCACCGCTCCTCCGCCTCCCTCCGGCCTATAAAAAGGGGCGCCTCTCATCGTCCCTCTCACACACAAACCCTAGCGCCTCTGTCCCAAACCCTAGCCGCCACCATCTCTCAACAAGACTCGACGCTATGTCTGGTAGAGGCGGAGGCGGACCTCGCGGCCGCGGCCGTGGTCGTGGTCGTGGTCGTGGCCGCGGCGCAGCTGAACGCTCGCCGTCGCCTTCCACGCCGCCGCCTTCATCATCGTCGGAGATGGACGTGGAGCCGGACGTCCTGTTCGAGTTCGTCCACGTCCTCGAGGGCGACCCGCGCGGCATCCAGGAGGCTGCCGGACTCCTTCGCCGAGTACGTCGGCGGCGTACGCCCGCGCACGATGCATCTGCGGGAGCATTCGTGCGGCTACTGCCGGTGGATCGTCAAGGCGATCTACGACGCGCGCGGCAAGATGTACTTCAACATCGGCTGGGAGAAGTTCGCGCGCCACCACAGCCTCCAAGCCGGCTTCATCCTCGTGTTCTCCTACTTCGGCAACAGGGACATGAGCGTCAAGGTCTTCGACGAGAGGCGCTGCCTCCGGGACTACCACGTCGACGGGGACGACGACGGCACCGACGAGGAGGACGACCGAATGAGTGTTGTTTCTTCGCAGCGAATACGTGCACGGAGGTTTCTGCCTGTTCGCCTCATCGGTAGAACCAACAAGGGCACCATCCTCCCGCTGGATTTTCCAGTTTAGGTGATCTGGGTGTGCCCTCGAGTGTTCTTTCTTAGCAGCGAACACACGAAACCTTCGATGCACGGCCTAGTTAGGTTTAGTTTCTTTGCAATATTTTATATTTGTGTCCACCATGGTTCAAACTATGTATTAGTTTGTGGAAAACCATGTTCCAAACTGTGTTTTCGTGTAAACCACGTTCCAAATTATGTATTAGTTTGTGGAAATTGAAATAAAAATGCTAGAAAAATTATTTTAAATGTTTGGGGGCGGCGTTTGGGGGACGCGGCTGGGGAGCGACGTCCCCCAAACGCGGCACGAACGAAACACGTCCCCCAAACGCTCGATCCGGCGCGGTTTGGGGGACGGTTTGGGGGACGCGGCTGGAGATGCTCTAAAACCTATCTTTAGAGGCACTCGGACCATAACATTTTCCGCTGAAACTTGTTTTCTTTCAACTATGTTACACAAAGATGGGTATTGATTCGCAAGTGGACTATATATCTCCTAACCACGTGTTCTCCAAAACCTAGTTTTCTCACCATCTCCTACGGTGAAAGAACCACGATCGATCAAACAATTCATCCTTTACTTTCATAAGGCTTTTCTAAAAAGAAGAATCTAAAGGTTTTGCCTTCACTTGAGACAAGGATTTGGAGTGAAGATACTTATTTTGTAGTAGCTCCTGCCAGACACCTTGCTGGGCCAATAATTTAAAGAGCCATTTGCTTAATAAGCACTTATTTTAATGTCTAACAACTCCACACCTAATCCCCCTTGATCCATTGGTCGACAAATGAGGTTCCATCGAGAGAGTCTATACTCTCTCTTATGACCATCACTTTGATAGAAAAACCTTGATCTATAATAATCTATTATTTTCAATACTCCTTAGGGTATTTCAAAGAATGATAACGTAAACATGGGAAGGCTGGTTAAGACCGAATTAATGAGAACGAGACGATCCGTATAAGAGAGTAGCTTGCCTACCCAACTCGCCAACTTTCTCTCAAAATGATCCTCAACCGGCTTCCATTCACCGTTCTTTAATTTCCTAAAGTGGATGGAATACCCAAGTAAAAATATTTCTATTAACCTCTTGTGGGTCCTAAGCTTTGCAAAACAAAAAACTTCACTCTTGTGAAAGTTTATTTTCAGTCTGGATAGTTGTTCGAAAATACCAAAAATGAGATCATATTAAGTGCTTTCTCAATATCGTGCTCCATAAAAATGATTGTATCATCGGTATACTGCAAAATCGATATCCCCCATCAACTAAGTGTGGAATCAGCCCCTCCACCATGCCATCTTCTTTAGCCAGAGCAATCAAAATTGTCAACATATCCTCTTGAATAACAATGGTGACAACGAATCACATTGTCTTAAACATTTTTGAGTCCGAAAATAATGACCTATGTCATCCCAACCTTGATCGCTACACTTCCTCTACTAACGAAATCATCAATGCAACTACACCATCTAGGATGGAAACCCGTCATACGCAACACCTGTTGAAGGAAAGGGCATTTAACCTTATCATAAGCTATTTCAAAATAAATCTAAGCTCTAAGCATCTTACATTGTACATACCCTTTGTGGCTGGAAAATTCCGTCACTTGAAGCATAGCCCTCTATTTTAAACCTTGGCTCTTTTTTATGTTTTAATGTTTTATCTCAGAATATTCTCTTACTGATGTAGCTGTGCAGCTGTGCGGGAAGTGGTTGGATATTCTACTATCTCATAGAAGGCTCGCCATTTGGGGTTCAGAATCCAGAAAATCCAAATGCTAATTCCGTGCAAACCCTCGGTCTCCTGCAAATGTGGTTTCAAAAACACATTTTTTTAAAGGGAAGGCCCATGGCCCTGCTTTATAAATAAAGCACGCGAACAAAGTAGCGATACAAACTCACACCCCAAACTCAAAGTCTGATGCCTTAGTCATTACAAACCAACATAGAAATCCAGTCTCGAAGGACGACTACACACACACGGAGCTAGAGACGTCATCCGGAGGAAGGTGCATGATGAGCCGAAGAGCTGCTCATCCTCCATCGCCGTCGCGTAGTCGCCGTTGCAGCCTCCTAACCTCGTCCAGTGTCGCGTCCAGCAGCGGTAAGTCCCTCGGTCTGACCAGAACCCTCCAACTCTGCATATGAATAGACATTTTGAAGAACGCGTCAGCAGGGTTGTTGATCAGGGATCCCTCAATAGCAAGCTTATTGCGGATGTTCCAGAGGGCCCAGCATTGGGCCGCAAAGGTGTACCAAGCTATCCTACGGAGGCGACCCGTAAGGCCATTCACAATGGCCATGAAATCCGCGGCCCCAGCCGGGTTCCAAGAGCAGTGCAGGAGTTCTCTAATTCCCGCCCACATGAATTTCGCTAGGTGGCAGTTGAAGAAAATGTGATCGTACGTTTCCCATTCCCCGCAAAGGGCACAGCTGCCATCCGAGGGCCCCCGCCTCTTGAACAGCTGATCTCCCGCTGGAAGCCGGCCTCGAATGAGCTGCCATAGGAAGACACGAATCTTTGGCGGCACCTTGGTGCGCCAGACCTCCTTGAAGTGAGCGACGGCCCCGCCCTGGGACAACCTACAGTACATGGAGTTAGTGGAGTATTCCCCGGAAGGTTCCAATGCCCAGCGGATCTCGTCCTCCCCGGGTAGAATCGGAGAGAGGTCAAAGATCCTGCAAAGGTTCTCCCATTCCACCGTCTCCGCAAGAACGAAGGAGCGTCTGAATCTGATATGCCAGCCTTCATTGTCGCGGACCCCTTCCACAGTGGCGAAGTGGTTGTCACAACAAGCAAAAAGGCGGGGAAAGGTCAGACGCAAGGGCCCCGTGCCCGTCCACCAGTCAAGCCAGAAATAGGTACGCCTCCCATTGCGCACCTTGTGCTTGGCTCCCATCTTGAAATACCATTTGATCTTCTGAATGGCATTCCAAAACTGCGATCCCTTAGTAGGCACCGCAGGGGAGAACAAGTCGTGATTGCCCAGGTACTTGGCCTTCAGCAGGTCTGCCCACAGCCCCTCGCTGTTCTGGTAGATCTTCCAGATCCACTTGAGCATAAGAGCAATATTCATGAATTTAGTGTTGAGGATTCCCAATCCTCCAAACGCCTTTGGCTTGCACACCGTAGCCCAATTAACCATGTGGTACTTGCGCTTGGGTCCTACTCCTTCCCAGAAGAAGCGGGAACGGTGTCGGTTCATAGTCCCATGAGTCGCGTCATGCGAAGGTAGAGACCCATAGCAAACAACGGCAAGCTGGAGAGGCAGGAGTTGGTAAGTTCTAGCCTCCCCGCAGAGGCGAGAAAAAGACCTTGCCAGGGCTCAACCCTGTGACCAACCTTGTCAGTGAGGAAATTCCAGTCTGCCACCGTTAGTGGCTTGTCACTCACCGGGAGACCAAGGTATTTGAACGGCAAGCTCCCTAGCTTGCAGTTCAGGGCGTCGGCAAACTTCTGACGCTCCTGGTTGGTGACCCCTGTCACGACCACCTCGCTCTTTGCGAAGTTGATCTTGAGACCTGACATGTTCTCGAAGCAGAGTAGCAGGAGTTTGAGGTTAGCCACTCCGACGTCCGAGGGTTCCATAAGGATCAGGGTGTCATCTGCATACTGCAGGTGGGTGACACCCCCGGGAATCAGGTGAGGCACGACCCCCTGGAGGTGCCCGGACTCACTGGCCCTGGCAATGATGGCCGCTAAGGAGTCCACCATGAAGTCAAAAAGAATCGGGGATAGAGGATCTCCTTGACGCACTCCCCGTGCATTCCGGAAGTAATCCCCAATGACGCCGTTGACATTGACTGCAGCTTGTCCACTCGAGACCAACCGCATCAAGCGATGCACAATCATAGGGGAAAAACCTTTGCAGTGGAGCACCTCCCTCAGGAAACTCCAACTGACACGATCAAAAGCTTTCTCGAAGTCCAATATGAGGAGGAGCCCCCTCAGTTTTTTAACTCTGAGCTCATGGGAAATCTCGTGGAGCGCCAGCACTCCCTCGTGCAGGCTCCGACCCTTGATGAATGCCGTCTGACTACGATCGATGGTCCTAAGCGCGATGGGGGCGAGACGTGTAGCATAAGCTTTAGCAAAGAATTTAAAGGTAACATTGATAAGCGCGATAGGCCTAAATCGCTTGATGTTGTCGGCGCCCGAGATTTGGGGATGAGGGAGATAACTCCATAGTTAAGGCGTGCGACGTTGATCCTCCCAAGGACAAAATCATTTAGCATCCGAAGAATAGGAGCCTTAAGGGTTCCCCGTAACCTCTTAAAGAAGAGCACAGGAAGGCCGTCGTGACCCGGCGCCGAGTCGGGTTTCATGCTAGCTAGGACCTCATCTAGCTCCTCCCCGTGAAGGTTAGCTCTAGGGCCCCGTTCTCATCATCGCCAATCCTATGGGACACCGGCCGGAGGTTAGGTGCCAGGGAGAAGACCCTCTCCTCTCCCTCCGTTCCCATCAGGCCATGGTAGAACTGGTAGACATGGCCCATCATGTCTTCCTGGGAAGTAAGTTCCCCCTCCTCCGTGATGAGTCTGGGAATCATACATTTCCTTCGCCTCCCGTTGGCAAAGGCGTGGAAGTAGGCTGTGCAGGAGTCACCTTTCAGGGTCCACTGTAGCCTACTCCGCTGACGCCAATACTCCTCTTCCATCCCATCCAGGTTGACAACTTGGTCCTCGAGAAAATATCTGAGGGCCCAGCCGTCGTCGTCGAGACCCGTCGAGTCCGCTGTCCTATCCAGCTCCTGGATCTGGGAAATGAGGTCTACCCTTGCCTGACGCTGCAATTTGCCAAGATTCGCCCCCCACCCTCGGAGATGTTGTCTAAGGCATCTGGCAATGCATTGCCAGAGGTCAACACTGCAGCGATGCGTCCCCAGCGCAAGGATGCAGTGCTCAATCTTCCCTTTGACCATGTGGTCAAACCCAGCCACCCTAAGCCACCACGATTGGAAAGTGAACCTAGAAGCCCTTCTGACCCCGTTCTCCCCATCATCAAGGAGGAGGGGGTTGTGGTCAGAGCCGACCCTCGTGACAGCCAAAGAGCGAGCATAGCGGGAAGATCCGCACCCATGACGGGGAGACGAACACCCCGTCTCGTAACGGAGCGAACCGGAGAGAGCTGCTTGTTGGTCCATGTAAACCGAGCACCAGTCCGATTAAGCTCCCTCAGGGCAAGGCCGGCGATCATGTCATTAAACTGGCGCACCCTGGGCCAATTAATGTTGTTATTATTCTTGTCCTACGCACACCTGATGAGGTTGAAGTCGCCACCCAAGATAAGAGGGTGCTGGCAGGCCTCAACCTCCGACACCAGCTCGTCCAGGAACTCCCTAGTCCTGGAGTGGTCCGCTGGGCCGTAGACAAGAATACAAGTCCAGATGAGCCTCTTGCAACGATGGAAGATGTCAGCGCTAATGAAGAAGCTTCCCTTCCTCCAGGTCCCTACCTCAAAGCACTCATCACGGAAACCAAGCAGCATCCCCCCGGAATGACCGTTGGCCGGCACCCAGTTCCAATTGAACTGACCG
Source organism: Lolium rigidum (assembly GCF_022539505.1). Lineage (NCBI taxonomy): Eukaryota > Viridiplantae > Streptophyta > Magnoliopsida > Poales > Poaceae > Lolium > Lolium rigidum. The sequence continues at coordinate 209,017,111 of NC_061508.1, forward strand.
CCTTGTTCAAGACTCCGCAGCTCGGCGGTGGTGAAGTCCTGTCTAACCGTCTCCTGAAGACCAAGAATGTCGATTCTCTCCTGTTGCATATAGTCGCGTAGTTGGGTGCGACGCCCTCGTCTCCCGAACCCGCGCAAATTGTAGAAGAGAGCTCTCATGAAGACGAGCGTCTCTTGTACTGTCTCGTAGAGACAGCGCGCACAGAGGCCATAACACACTTCCTCAAGGGGCGAGACCGCGTCTCAGCCGACGTGATCTTGGCCGTAGCACGCCGAGCCTTGGCCCGCGAGGCCGACGCGGAGGCCCCTGCCTCCGGTGGCGCCGGTTCCTGGACGGACTGCGGCAGCGCCGTGCCCTCCTCCGAGGCCTCCCCTCGGGCCTCAGACCCGGCCGCCGCCTTAGCTTCCCTAGCTAAGCGGCAGGCAGTTTCTGCAATAGCAGCCTGAACCTTCTCTTTTGCCCGAATGATTGAGAGCGCCTCCCCAGGCTCCCCCGCCGATGGAATGAACAGCATGCAACTATCCGAGACAACAGAAGAAAGGTGCGAGTCGGGAAAGAAGTCAAGAACAGCAAAGTCGTTACCTTTCTCCTTGCCAGACGATGTCGTGGTTGTCGCCGACTTCCCCTCCAGGTTCTTCTCAGCGGTCAGCTGCTGTGCCCGAGCCAGAGCAGAGGTCCCCGGCGCCACAGCAGCGTTCCTGGCGCTCTTCCGCACGGCAGTAGCAGGAGTCGTCTGCGCGCGCTTGTAGTAGATGGCCTTCGAGCGAAGACCTTGGGCGAGAGGCGTCGCCACCGCAACCTCCGACCTCAGGTCCCCGACCACGACCGCCCCCTGCACCTCCAGCTCCTCCCCCTCGGACTCCTCCACCATCTCCACCTCCGACTCGCCCGCCGAGCGTCTCGCCACCTTGGCCGGAGGCCCCTCCGCCTGCTGGCTGTCATCGATCCAAGAGGCCAGGGGGTCCGTGAGGTGAGAGTCCAACTCCCCAGACTCAAGCGACTCCTCGATAGCGCCAAGGGTGCCGCCAGCAGCAGCCGAGGTCTTGGAGGCGTCAAGAAGGCGCAGGGAGGGGAGCACATCCGACGAGGCCAAGAGGTTGGACCCGTACTGGTCCAGATCAAGAGCAGTACCCAGCGTCGCTCCCACAGATTTCGAGCCCGAAGGACCCGAGGCACCCCCGGCCAAGGGAGGGAGATCATCACCCTTGCCCTTCTCTTTGCCACCCCGGCGAGAACGATGCTTGTTCCATTCACTGTCCGAGGACAGTTCGTCAGAATCCTCATCTCTGTCCGTGCGAGGTGGAGGCGGCGGAGGGCCCCCTGGCCCCGCCCCCGGAGTACCTCTCGGTGGCGCCTCCGCCTGGACTCCAACAGTGTACCCTTCTCCATTGACGAAAACCTGCACCGAACCCTTGATCCGCTCCGGATAGCGGCAGTGGAAGCGCATGCGGATGGGCTCGTGCTCACTTTTCTTGATGGAAAGCTCGTCCACGTCTATAGGCCTGCCAATCATGGTAAACGCCGCCATGAGGCGATCCCTAACTAACAGGTCCTCCGGCACCCCTGTGAGGCGGACCCAAGTGGAAGGGAGGATGAGGCTCGGCCTCGGCGCGAGGAAAGCTTCCCTAATCTCTGTATCGGACCTGCTCAGAGGAAGGAACAGCTTCCCACTCCCAGTGCTGAGCTTCAAGGTCTGCCGAGTGGGGAAGACCACGGAGAACTCCGAGTCGGAGAGCTTGCGAACCTGCCAGTCCCACAGATCGTCCACCAGGTGTTTCAGCTCATCAGACAGTTGATCCTCAGATAGCGGGGCTGAGCTGAACTTGATGACCGCCGCAAAGACCTCGCCGTTGCCCCTGCCTCCCCGCAGCGGCTCCACATCTATGTTGTAGAAACCACCGCCAGTGATGGCATGCCCCATGGTCTCCAGCCGCAACCCCTTACCCCTGGACGGGCAGTTCGCGGACGAGTGCCCCTCCCCGGAGCACACGACGCAAAGAGGGTCAAAGGAGCAGTCAGATTGGTAGTGACCCTCGCGTCCGCACTTGAAGCACTCGCCCGCCACCGGAGCCCCTGTCCGGGCGGGGGCTTGCTTGGCTTTTCCTTTGGCTGGCGGCTGTCCATCACCGGAAGCGCCACCGGCCACCTTCTTGCCCTTGTTCTTCTGCTGCTGCTGCCCGCGCGAGTTGCCCCGCTCACCCTGTCCTGGCTGCCCCGAGCCCCTGCTCGAGTTGCCGTCGGAGCGGCGATTGGCCAAGGCCTCCTCCCTCCAGCGTTGCTCCTCCCACCAAGGAGGCGGAGCTCCGAAGGAGCCGAAGTCGCCCCGGCCGCGGTCGAACCCGCCAGCACCACCCTCCTGCCAGCCGTCTTGGCGACCGGGACCGTCGAGGTAGCGGTAGCCGCCCCCGTCCTGGCGTCCGCCGCCGCCGCCCTCAGGCCGCCCGCCTCCACCTTCAAGCCGACCACCACCTCCGCTGCCTCCATCTTGCCAGCCCCCTCCACCACCATCTTGGCGCCCTCCACCTGCACGCCCCCCTCCAGCACCACCATCCTGCCGACCCCCGCCGCCTCCGCCCTCAAGCCGCCCCCCGCCGCCACTAATTCCTTACGAGAATACATTTACATAATTCAACTACATCATATATTGTTGAAGTGGTAATCCCCGAAATAAATTTATGCGTACAAATTCGAGCATCTTATTATGTGCCCGAGAGTATGTAGCTAAGCACACTACTCCTACATAGACAAAATATATCGAGAGAAGCCAGAAAAAACATAAAGGACCAATTTCCTTACATTTACCTTATTTTTCTTGTTTTTCTTCCACGGTTTCTTGCATATTATTATAAGAAAATGATTTTAGGTAAATATCCATGTTCCTAAAAAGAATTGGCTTTATATTTTGGGATTTCTATTTTCGTGCTCTCGGGTCCGTAGTTGTGCTCAGTTTTCCCCAGCCGCTTAGTTTTTCCTCAGTTTTTCCCAAGCCCTTGTCTGAAACCCTCATAAGTGCTGGAACGGCCGGTTGCCCGACGGGCCAACAACTTTGACCGTTATCTGTTGACTAGTGGGGCCATGTAAAGCCCGCAAAGACACGTCAGACCATCCATCTTTGTTTGACCGTAAGTGTCGCCGTATCCCTGACCAAAACGCGGACGAGTGGGGCTTCGATATATCGAATGACAAGTGGGGCCATGACGCTGATACAAGGGGCAATACACGGGTAGGATTAGATTTTTAAACGGAGCTCTACAACGATGGCACGGAGGAGGTGGCCTGCGGGGTGCCGAGATGAGATCGACGTCCACAAAGAACTGCATAAGGCTAGACCAGACGCATTAGATAGATATGAACTAGACGCGTTTAACCATGCAAAGAAGAGAAAAAATGGTCGAGGACATTGACGACTACCTCAACACTTTGACTGACGGTGTCGGACATGAACGCGAGCAATGTAGAGAAAACTAGTGTCTCTCCTTTCTGGCGTGTATAGATGGGTGCTAGGGGAGTGTGGTGGCGAAGGGAAATACCTCGCGGTGGTCTGTGGCGTCCAGCATAGCAGGGCGGCGTGGCCGTGCCCACAGCGGCGTGCATGTTCGGCATTGGCATCAGCATGCACGTTCGGCATTGGCCTCGGTGGTATCTCTGGTGTGTTAGTGATCGAATGAGGGGACGGGATTGAGAGTGCATCCCGACGGTGACCTAGCAGTAGCGGTGAGCATAGCCGTTCTGACCATGCCGTTATCGGCATCGGCATTGTTTGGAGGATGTGGTGCTCAAATCAAGGTGGGATTTGTTTCTTGTACGTCAAAATGATTTTGAAACAAGTTTCCTGTTGAAGGTTAGGTAAAATACGAAAGTTTGTAACTAAAATTTTTACTGGCACCATGGTAAGGTTCTTTTTGATAGAGCTATACAGTTCGGCAAAAGTTTTTGACACTTTTTAGATATTCCTTGTTGTTACACGTATGGCATCATGTATGACAAATTTGGGGTCATTTGGAGATGTTCGAAAAAAATCACTTTGCTTAAGCGCATGTTGTTTCATCTCACTGAAACCAGCTTTTGTAAGAAGTTAGGTTTTTTTTGACCTGCTCTAAATGACCTCAAAAATCATACAGATGATCTTCTATACAAAGATAGGTAGATTGTTTCGTTTTTACATTTTTTTTAACTTTTATTCCCCTTTATAATACCCAATTAATTTTCAGGTCAAAACCTCGAAAGTTAACATAAGTAGATGGTGAACCCTCCTAAAGTTCAAATACAGAGATAGATAGATTGTTTTGTTTACCATTTTTAGCGTGAAAAGTAATGGCTACAAGAAATCAGTGATGGTTTATCATTTTTAGCGCGAAAAGTAATGGCTACAACAAGTTGGTGATGGTTTATCATTTTTGCGTGAAAACTAATGGCTACAAGAAATCTGTGATGGTTATCATTTTTTGCGTGAAAAGTAACGGCTACAACAAATCGGTGACGATTTATCATTTTTTGCGCGAAAAGTAATGGCTACAAGAAATCGGTGATGGTTTATCATTTTTTTGCGTGAAAAGTAATGGCTACAAAAAATCGGTGATGGTTTATCATTTTTTGTGTGAAAAGTAATGGCTACAAGAAATCGGTGATGGTTTATCATTTTTGCGTGAAAAGTAATGCATAAAAGAGTTTATAATTTTTAGCGCGTGAAAAATAATACAGAAAACCAAACTTGCTGAATCCGGTGGCAAACTGGGTATTTAACTTACATAGAAGGTGGAAGCTAGCCGCCGACAGAGAGAGAGCGGGTGGTGGCCCCGATCAGAGAGAGAGAGGGGGGTTATCCTGCCCGTTAGATCATACGATCAACGGTCGGCGGACACGATCCGCGTGACAAGGGCTAGACCAATCAGGGCAAGGTTGGACGTCTGTGAGAATTTGTGAAGGGAGAGGCCAAAACTGAGTAGTATCAAAAAACCAAGAGTACGTGATTAGTAAACAGACTAAGGGATTCAAATATGATATTTAAAAAATAGAAAATGCGTGTTTTGTACAATGAAACCCATCTTGGCCTACCTCAAACTATTTGCAATACAAATATACATGAGTGTGAAAATTGTGACCTTATTCAGACAAAGTATGTTTTGGGGAAAGCTGTTTTGGGAAGGACTTATTGTGGAAAGCCATGCACCTTCATAGCTACTAGGTTATTTAAGAAGTGGCAATTTATGGTAAAACTTGATTTATCTATGATTGTTATGGTTTCCAACATGGCAGGTCGCGTAAGTAGACTCCATGACTAAGTGCCACTATGGTTTTATCTTTTTTGGAATTTTTTGCGCACGAAATGACTCAATTAGATAGCTTAATCCCATTTGTTGACTCTCTGTTGACCAGCCACTTGAGGGTAAAACTGAGTATATTGCACTAGCCAGTATTAGTACTCGAGGGGAAACCTGAGTATAGATATGTTTCCAGTGTAAGACTCGAGGGTAGAACTGAGTACATGTAACGGTGCAGACGTGCAGTACCACGGACGCGTGTCGCGGTGTGCAGCGGTTAGGCGGTGCGCGTGTTGAGACCAAACGTCTAGACCAATCGTCACTTTTCCTGTACAGAGCCCCTCTCTCCCTCATGCACGCAATCATTTTTTCGCCCTCTCACGTCCCATCAACTTCTCCAAATCGAAAGAAAAAACGCCAACCACCGTACGCGCGCTCCCCTGCCGGCGATGGAGAAGAAGAATGCGCTGACGACCGTCGCCCCCGAGCCCGTCGCCTCTGATCCCGTCGCCTCCGAGCCCATCGCCTCCGAGCCCGTCGCATCCAAGCCCGTCGCATCCGAGGCCGTCGCCGCCGAGCCCGTTGCCTCCGAGGGCGGCGCATCCAAGCGCGATGCCTTCGTGAACTCTGCCTCTCTCATGGCTGACGGACCACTTCACAAGATCGGCGACTGCTTACTGGTGAAAGAGGAGTATGTGGACACCTACTCTTCTTTGAGACAAGTTTGTAGAAATTGGCGCTCAGGTTTACCTGAGCCCTACATGCACCTGCACGAATGGATCATGGTAGAACACGCCCTTCCACGCGCCGCTGAGTTCACCTTCCTCCACCCCCGCACATCCCGCTACGTCACTATCAATCTAACGGAAGTTCATGCAAGGTTCAAATTCCTCCAGATCTATAGACTTAATTTATTTCTATTTTCAATCGTAAACATCTTAGTGCTGAATGTTATCTTCATCAATATATTTTAGATACTACTTCGTAGGCTTTTGCCGTGGCGTAATCATGCTTGCCCAGAAGAACCGGCCGCACAAGATATGGCTTCTAAATCCATTCACAAAGACGTTGAACACTATGTTTGAGGCGCAGATGCTATCTGTTATTCTGGAGTCAGTCGCTGTAATGAAGTCCCCGACTATGATCTTTGTTTCCACAGATTACCCGATGGAAATTGCTTGGGTCGATGAGAGCACTTAAACTAAGGGTATAGATGAAGATTGGGGGAATGAAGATTTTCGATCGAGCACCATTCTCTCCGTTGCATTACCCCGTTCAATGGTGAATTGTATGCAATAGTTGTGAACAATTTTGAGTTCGAAAAATTAGTGTGCACCAACAATGTCCGGTTGGAGCAGCTTGCGAGCACTGTCAACATGGAGACACTATTTTCATTTCCACAACTTGGAAATTGTAACATCCCAAAAATTTCAAAACAAACAAAATGAATTTCCCTAGTTCCAAATTTTGGAACCAACAAAAACTTTTATTAAATTAAGTTTGATACATAGAGATCTTGCTTAATTATTGTGCTTTTGCCATGATTGTTTAATTAGTATTTGAAATACTCTTAAACCCTAAACCTCACATCCCTTTTTACCATCCAAGTTAAAATAAAATAAAAAGAATTTAAATAAGAAAAAGGCATATGTGCCTATGGATATTTTTGTAAAACTTTACCCTAGGCCTTTCCACTTTATTTAGAGGATTGGAAAACCTTCATAAACCTTACCTAGTGCTTATCAAGCCAAATCCAAGGTGAAACCAAAGAAGATAAAAAGAAACTAAAAATGTCATAGAGGCATATGAGAGCAAATAGCAAATTTGGGAATTTGAGGACCTTGACCCTAGGACTTGTTGTGAATGGTTGGATCACTCCTCTATACCATTTGAACACTCAACAACATCAATTGGGTCAAGCCAAGTCAAACTAAAAATCAAATGCAACTTATGCATAGATGCATATGTGGCACATAGCCATTTTACCCAAACCTTGACCTATGCCTTATATCTTACCCAAATGGTGTGAAACCATCTCTAAACCAAATCTCACCCTAAATGGACCCTAACCCATGCCCAAGTAAAGCAAGATAAACAAAAGAGGAAAATACGAAAAATTGGAATTCACCTCTTATGTGTTTATGGCCATTTTTACAAATCTTTGAACTAAACCATTTGGAATGGTTTCAATGGTTTGGAAATGTTCCTAAACTAATAAGAATCACTTTTGAGTCAAGAAAAGTCAAATCAAATAGAGAGAAATGAAATAGTGAGAAAATGCCATTTTCACTCACATACACTTTGGCCCATTTTGCAAATCTTCCACCAAGGCCACCATGGCTTGTGCCATTGTTTGTAAAACACTTATATATCAAAAACAAACCCTTTTGCATCAAAGAAACCCAATTCAAATCAAAGAAGATTTCAAATTTAACTAACATGTGATAATGGTCACTTTGCCCATTTATATCATCTTACCCACTTTGCACCCCTGGTTTGGATTATTCTTAAACCAAACTTGCCCAACTCTCACCACCTCATCCAAGACCATGTCAAGATGAACCACTTTGCTGTTGACCACTAGTGTTGACTCTGACCAGGTTGACCAAAAATGAATTGACAAGTGGAGACTGCTTTGAATCAAAGAGAAGATGACCCCCATTTTGAAAACTTGCAAATCAACACCAAATTGAACACCACCACCACCAATCTACTTCAAATATTATAAGATTACAATCCCCCAAAAATCTTTCCAAAATTCCAAAGTAATTTTCTTGCGGCCATTTTCACAAGCACCTTGCAGGCAGGGTAGAATATGATGCCAATGCTGAGTTTCAGCTTGGACCAAGTCCACCCCTGGCCTCCACTGCCTCCCTCTGCACCCCTGCTAGCCTCTCCATGCCTCTGCCTCACTGCAGCTTGGTCACCACGACCATGACAAGGCATGCCGTGGCATGACAAGTCACCACCCTGCCATCACTCCCTCCTCTCCCATCCAGGCCACGCCACCCTGTCCTGAAGCTTGACCTGACCTTGCTGATCACGACCGTGCACGCTCTGAGTCAAGGAGACGTCGGCACTGGCCAGGAACCGACGCGCCCAGACATGCCCAGCACCTGCCAGGATCGACATGGACGCGCACGGTGACATCCCGGAGCGCGCCAGTACGTCGCTCGTTCCCATCAACGCTGACCACGCCTCGCCCTCTCCACGCACCAGTCGCCTCGCCGTGGACCCTGCAACCTCCCAGACAAGCCCCCTTGGACGCGCTCGCCCCATAGACGATGCCATCATCAGCGATTGTCCGCCACCGTACTGCCAGGATGCGAGGAAGATGACGAAGCTCCTGTCCTTCCTCTGGCCTCGCCACGACGCTCGTCAGCACTGCCTGGACGTCGCCAACACTCCGCGCCCATCCCTTGCCCCTTCACCACCCTGGAACGACGACTCCATCGATGACCTGCCAGCTCCGCCATGGCCACCCCTTCGCTCTATAAATAGAGGAGTCCTCCGATCGATCTGAGCACGCCAATCTTCCTCCCTCACCTCACAACCTCTCCTCGAGCAGCGCCGCCCACCAATTTGAGCCATAGCCCACGAATTGCTTGCCGGAGCTCCGCCAGTACACCTGCGACCTCGTCGGCGATTGGAGTCCCCATTGGAGCCGCTATTGGTGCCAGGAGCCTCACCGCCCTCTTCCACGACCTCTGCCCGCCTCGCTGACGCTCGCTCGCCTCCAGGTAGCTCCCCGACCCCCTAGTCTGGCCGCCGGTAGGGTTAGTTCTCCGGCGAGCCTCGTCGATGATGAGGACGACCCTCAGCCGTAGATCCCCGTTTTAATCCGACGGCCACCACGCTGCGTAACGCTTCGCGTGTTAGCACCCGCTGACAAGCGGGGGCCACTGTCAGGCAGCCCGTAGCGATACTGGGCCGGCCCATTTCTCTCTCTCTCTGCACAGCCCATTAGCAGTTCCCGCCAGCCCAACTATTTGAATTCAAAATTCCAGAATAGATAAATATTGCAATCTGATGTCAACTTCAAAAATCAATAGGGACAAATCCACTTGGCCAAATTTTACAAACTTGATATTGTTGGAAAGCCTAGAGTTTTATCTACACAATGCCACTGGTCTCACCCTTATATTGTTTGTAGAATTAAATTGACAAAAATAACAAGGCAGGGACTTTTGTGACTTCAAATAATTATTAAAAATCAACCAAAAATGCTATTAAGTTGATTCCAACTCCTATAAATCACATTTCACTTGCACTAATTGTTTCCGCAAAAATATTCCATGCTTACTTTAAATGATCATGGCCTAGAGCCCTAGATTAATTAAAGGACTATATGGCTATTTCTAGTCAAAGATATTGTCCAAAACTATTTAAAAATCACATGGGAGTTTTTCTCTCATTTAAATTTTGTCATGAAAATTTCAAAATGAGATAGAGACCCTGGTCTATAGGTTCTCATATGATTTGTTGGATGATATTAAATCATTACCATGTTAGGATTAAATTGTATGAGGTGCTTCACCCCATTTAAATCATTTTCTTAAATGATGAGTATGAATAGGTTGATTTTGGTCAACCTAGGTCATATATATTTCATGAAGGAAATTAAATTGTAATAAGATAATGAGAGGAAATTATTTCTCTAAGGATTTAAAAGTAACACCTTAATTAGTATGAGAGGAAATTATTTTTCTTAAATAAGAAAACAAGTCCACCAACTTAATAAGTAGTGTGTGATACTAGCTTAAGTTGTGTGACTCATGTTTGTGCTTAGTCTAGTACTTAAGTTTGGTATGATGATGGTATACCTCGTATTCGTATTTTAGACACTAGTACCAAGGAGTATCCAGAGGAGGAGGAGGTCTACTTTCAAGGAGAAGAAGACCACTTTGACCAATTCCCCAACCAAGGCAAGATAATACTCTTGCAAAGTGCAAAGCTCACCCAGAGCAAGGCATCACCCCTTTTATTTTATGTTAATAATCCTATTTCCAAGTTTACTTAACTTTTGTTTTATCAAAATACAAATAGTTTATGATTTCACTTGGATTAGTACACAAGTATCAAAGTTAGCCTAGAAGCAAAGCAAATTACTTAGCACCCCTCATACTTAGATGCTAGTGCTAAATTAAAAATGACTACTCTAGATGGGAACTTGTGTTTGTGAAATGACTTTGAAAACCTTGGAATGATGAGTCATTCTATTGAAAGAATTTGAAGGTGAATATGACCTATGAATGACATGGTGAACTTTACAAAAACTGATGGTTGGGTTCGGATGCGATACCATTCCAATTTTACAAGTACCCCCACAATACCTGAATCTGGGTAAGGCTTGACTGAAAACTTATGTATTTTAGTATGGGTTCCCTCTAAACAAGCGTCATAGGGGTTATGCCGAGGCTGCCTCCATTGAAAGTGAATTGACGTGAAATGAGGTGAATGTCCTACCCAAGCCCTGTGCATTTCCCAGGCTGACTGTCTGTCTTCACTGGGAGGCCAAGCTCATGGGGAGAGGTGCCTATACTAGGGTATGTAAATGAAAGGTTAGGATTGATAGTTCGCGTACTGCGTACGATAAATCAGGGCCAGTTACCCCTGACGAACTATTGCAATTGTTGTGGCACAAGTGTACAACCTCTGCAGAGTTTAACCTATTCGAATAGCCGCGTCCGCGGTCATGGACAGTTGGAAAGGCCATACTGTTCCGTCATCAGAACTTTTCTAAGAATATGAGTGGTGACTTGTGAACTTGAATGGAAAGGTGACTTTGACTTTGAATCACAACAGAGTTGTGGGAATGACACTAATGTTCCCACTTGAGTTAGTTAGCATAGGGGGAGTTGTTTACTAAAATGTTTATAAACTAAAATTGGCTTTATGCAAACAACCCTAGAGCTTAGAACACTCTCAATAACAATATTAGTACTTACATTAGTATTAGTTTGCGAGTACTTGAAAGTACTCACGGCTTTGTCCCTGGCTATTCAAATGGCCAGACTATGAAGCCGAACAGCAGTATGAAGATGACGATCAGCAGGACGCCTACAACAACTAGGGAATCTTCTGACGTCAGACGTTGGCCTGCGGATTAGATAGTCCACTTCCGTTACGCTTCCGCCATGTAATATGTTCGTTGATCAATAGATCAACTATTTGTGTAATATTGGATCATGTGATCTCTATTTGTAAGACGACTATGGATGTAATGAATGATGACTTATGATATTCAACTATTATGTCTCGCAACCACAATATTCATGGGATTGTGATGTATGGCATAATAGGCATCTGGACTTAAAAATCTGGGTGTTGACAAGTTGGTATCAGAGCCATTGTTTGACCTTAGGAGACCCTAGTTAGAATGGACGTCTGCAAAACTTAGTTTCAAAACCAAATGAGTGAATATTTGCGAAAAAATTATTCTAACTCTTATCCTTGAGATCTTTTTCAAAATGAGAAATTCATGCCCTACTTTTCCTTGCCATCATACCTAAAATTTTGCACACTGGACTACTTCTCTAACTTACTTCTCCTCTTTGTTCTTAGATGGAGTACAAATGGGAGTGCTATCAGCTTGGTCACGGAGGAGAACTGATGTTCGAAAAGGATTTGAAGCAACTAGTGGAATATCTAGGACGCCCGTATCCCGAGTTCTTCGGAACACCCCTCAAAAATCAGTTGGGAGGACCACCTCGGTGGGAAGTTTCGGCAGATCTACAAAGAAATCTTGGAGCCCCAATATGGGAAACCATATGGTTTTCTGTAACGGGAAACACTTGGAAGGACGGACTAGTCAGAGCCATGCAAGAAGCAATTGCTCGTCTGTGCGGACAGAATATGAACAAGCTCAAGAATACCCGCTTCATTTACTACCCAAGACATGATCCCCTGGGAAGACCAATAACCATGCCCCCGCACCCGGAGAGGAACCATTATGTAGCACACCTGGACTTTATGCTGTACAAGACCTGCAAGGAGTTGGACAACGCCCTCGCCTTTCGCCAAGCACATTACCCGTGAAGACGAAGAATCCCCCCTGAAGAGTAGTATCATTAAAGCACTTTCGTAGGTGTGAGTTTGTATCAGGATCCCCTTGTATCGTAGAACGAATGAATGGTTCTTCAAACCAACGGTGTGTTAGCTTTGTAATGTGTGATGCTTGGTATGAATGAAAAAGTGTTGTTTGTTTTTACCCCCGCAACACTACTCAAATTTTCAAGTTATGAACTTTTTTAAAATTTAACAAAACAAACCATATAAATTTCCCTCTTATCTTATCATCTACCTCACTGTTCAGATGGCCCCTCCAACTCGTAGCGCAAATCAAGATGCCATGATGCAGATGTTGCAAACCATGCTGGAAGATAGGGAAGTTGAACGAGCTGAACGCCAAGCCAACCTTGCAGCACTTCAACAGCTTGCCAACAACAATAAGGGCCATCATGATCACCCAGGATCTAAGCTCAAAAACTTCCAGAACACCAACCCTCCAATATTTAACAAGACTGAAGAACCCCTAGATGCTGATGACTGGCTCCAAACAATGGAGAACAATCTAGAAGTGGCTGGAGTAGAGGCCAATGAGAAAGTGTTGTTTGCCACGCACTACTTAGCAGGACCAGCAAGAGCTTGGTGGACCAGCACCCGTGCCATGAATGCAGGACAGATGATGACCTGGGAAGACTTCAAGCTGAAGTTTAGCAAGTACCATGTGCCCCAAGGATTGATCAAGAAGATGAGAGACGAGTTCCACGAACTCAAGCAAGGAAGAATGTCCGTGGTGGAATACCGCGACAGGTTTCTTACTTTGTCAAGGTACGCCCCGGATGAGACCGACACCAACGAGAAAAGGAAGGAGAGATTTCGAACGGACTGCATGATGAAATGCAAACGGTGTTAGTGAACATTCCGTTCGCTGACCTCGAAGCCCTGGTGGACTCAGCCATCCAGATGGAAGGGAAACTGCACCAAGCCAACGAGAACCGCAAGAGAAGAATGGTGAACCAGAATGGACCCAACAACGCCCAGAAGTACCGCAACAACTCAACTGGAGGATTTGCCTCAAGATACAACAAGCCCCCAGCTCAGACTTACCGCCCAAGCAACAACAACAACAACAACCGCAACACCAACAACAACCGCAACAACAACAACAAAAACAACAACAACAACAACAACAACAACAACAACAACAACAACAACAACAACAACAACAACAACAACAACAACAACCACCCCAATGGCAACAACAACCACCCCAATACTGCCCTGGACTGGAAGTAACGCTGTTCCCGTCAACCCCAAAGACAAGTCCACCATCAACTGCTATGAATGTGGAGTCGTGGGTCACTACTCCAATGAGTGCCCCAAGAAGCTTGCCAAGATTGCTGCCAATAAAGCTGTACCTGCTCAGCAACAGCGCCGCTTTGCAGGAAGAAGGAACCAAAACAACAACAACGGCCGCCTCTACCACATGACTGCCAATGAAGCCCAGGAAGCACCTCAGGCCATGCCAAGTATGTTCCCCTGTTAATCTCATTGCTCAATCTCTCTTAGGAACCTAACTTGTCTTAAAATCTCGGGACGTGATTTGTTTAAGGGGGAAGGGTTTGTAACATCCCAAAAATTTCAAAACAAACAAAATGAATTTCCCTAGTTCCAAATTTTGGAACCAACAAAAACTTTTATTAAATTAAGTTTGATACATAGAGATCTTGCTTAATTCTTGTGATTTTGCCATGATTGTTTAATTAGTATTTGAAATACTCTTAAACCCTAAACCTCACATCCCTTTTTACCATCCAAGTTAAAATAAAATAAAAAGAATTTAAATAAGAAAAAGGCATATGTGCCTATGGCTATTTTTGTAAAACTTCACCCTAGGCCTTTCCACTTTATTTAGAGGATTGGAAAACCTTCATAAACCTTACCTAGTGCTTATCAAGCCAAATCCAAGGTGAAACCAAAGAAGATAAAAAGAAACTAAAAATGCCATAGAGGCATATGAGAGCAAATAGCAAATTTGGGAATTTGAGGACCTTGACCCTAGGACTTGTTGTGAATGGTTGGATCAGTCCTCTATACCATTTCTGAAGGAGATATGCCCTAGAGGCAATAATAAAGTGGTTATTATTTATATCTCTATGTTTATGATAAATGTTTATATGTCATGCTATAATTGTATTAACCGAAACATTAGTACATGTGTGATATGTAGACAATAAGAAGTCCCTAGTATGCCTCTTAAACTAGCTTGTTGATTAATGGATGATTAGTTTCATAATCATGAACATTGGATGTTATTAATAACAAGGTTATGTCATTATATGAATGATGTAATGGACACACCCAATTAAGCGTAGCATAAGATCTCGTCATTAAGTTATTTGCTATAAGCTTTCAATACATAGTTACCTAGTCCTTATGACCATGAGATCATGTAAATCACTTATACCGGAAAGGTACTTTGATTACACCAAACACCACTCGCTTAAATGGGTGGCTATAAAGGTGGGATTAAGTATCCGGAAAGTATGAGTTGAGGCATATGGATCAACAAGTGGGATTTGTCCATCCCGATGATGGATAGATATACTCCGGGCCCTCTCGGTGGAATGTCGTCTAATGTCTTGCAAGCATATGAATGAGTTCATAAGAGACCACATACCACGGTACAAGTAAAGAGTACTTGTCATGAAACGAGGTTGAACAAGGTATGGAGTGATACCGAAGATCAAACCTCGGACAAGTAAAATATCGCGTGACAAAAGGAATTGGTATCGTATGTGAATGGTTCATTCGATCACTAAAGTCATCGTTGAATATGTGGGAGCCATTATGGATCTCCGGATCCCGCTATTGGTTATTGGTCGGAGTGAGTACTCAACCATGTCCGCATAGTTCACGAACCGTAGGGTGACACACTTAAAGTTGGATGTTGAAATGGTAGTATTTGAATATGGAATGGAGTTGGAATATTTGTTCGAAGTCCCGGATGTGATCCCGGACATCACGAGGAGTTCCGAATGGTCCGAGAATAAGATTCATATATAGGATGTCATTTTATGTGAATAAAATGTCGCGGAAGGTTCTATGGAAGGTTCTAGAAGGTTCTAGAAAAGTCCGGAAGAAACCACCAAGGAAAGTGGAGTCCACATGAGACTCCACCTCCATGGCCGGCCAACCCTAGTGGGGGAGGAGTCCCAAGTGGACTCCCCCTAGGGGGCCGGCCACCCCCATATGGGAGGTGGAACTCCCACCTTGGTGGGAGTCCTAGCTAGGCTAGGTTTCCCCTCCCTATGGAAGGTTTTTGGTTCGGGTCTTATTCGAAGACTTGGAGACCAACTCTTGGGGTTCCACCTATATAATGAGGGCCAAGGGGGAGGGGCCCGGCCACCTAAAACACCACCAAGGTGGCCGCACCACCATAGTGGCCGGCGCCCCCCTCTCCCCAAACCCTAGCCGCCCCGCTCCTCCACTTCCCGCACGCTTAGCGAAGCTCCGCCGGACTTCTCCACCACCACCGACACCACGCCGTCGTGCTGTCGGATTCAAGAGGAGCTACTACTTCCGCTGCCCGCCGGAACGGGGAGGTGGACGTCGTCTTCATCAACAACCGAACGTGTGACCGAGTACGGAGGTGCCGCCCGTTCGTGGCGCCGGAACCGATCGTGATCAAGATCTTCTACGCGCTTTTGCAAGCGGCAAGTGAACGTCTACCGCAGCAACAAGAGCCTCATCTTGTAGGCTTTGGAATCTCTTCAAGGGTAAGACTCGATACCCCCTCGTTGCTACCGTCTTCTAGATTGCATCTTGGCTTGGATTGCATGTTCGCGGTAGGAAAATTTTTGTTTTCTATGCAACGTTATCCTACAGTGGTATCAGAGCCAGGTTTATGCATAGATGGTTGCACGAGTAGAACACAATGGTTTTGTGGGCGTTGATGCTCTTGTTATCTTTAGT
Organism: Lolium rigidum; assembly: GCF_022539505.1. NCBI lineage: Eukaryota > Viridiplantae > Streptophyta > Magnoliopsida > Poales > Poaceae > Lolium > Lolium rigidum. The sequence continues at coordinate 209,033,352 of NC_061508.1, forward strand.
TGAGTACTTTGCATCTTTATGGCATAGTGGGATGAAGCGGCTCGGACTAACTTTACATGACCGCGTTCATGAGACTTGTTCCTCGTTCGACATGCAACTTGTATTGCATAAGAGGCTTTGCGGGTGTCCGTCTCTCCTACTATAGTAAAGATTCAATTTACTCTTCTATTGACAACATTAGTATCAACGTTGTGGTTTATGTTCGTAGGTAGATTAGATCTATATCGAAAACCCTAAACCACGTAAAATATGCAAACCAAATTAGAGAGCGTCTAACTTGTTTTTGCAGGGTTTGGTGATGTGATATGGCCATAATGTGATGATGAATATGTATGAGATGATCATTATTGTATTGTGGCAACCGGCAGGAGCCTTATGGTTATCTTTAAATTTCATGTTGAGTAGTATTTCAAAGTAGTTGTAATAGTTGCTACATGGAGGACAATCATGAAGACGGCGCCATTGACCTTGACGCTACGCCGATGATGATGGAGATCATGCTCGAAGATGATGGAGATCATGTCCGTGCTTTGGAGATGAAGATCAAAGGCGCAAGACAAAAAGGGCCATATCATATCACATATGAACCGCATGTGATGTTAATCCTTTTATGCATCTTATTTTGCTTAGATCGCGACGG
>NC_061508.1:209034091-209104621 GCF_022539505.1 Lolium rigidum
AGATCATCGAATCATTGTTCACAAACCCTAGTTTTCATAATCGTCGAGTACTTTTCGGCTGAAACCTTCGAGATCTACTTGCCCTCTACTTCTAACTAAACCCTAGCCTATAACCCATAGGCATTGACAAGTTAATACCTTGTCAGTCAGTATGAATCGTAACTTTCGAATCAACAATATAAGATCTAAACTTGTCACAAGCAAAGACTACAGCTAATAATTCTTTTTCAGTTGTAGCATAATTTCTTTGAGCAGCATCAAGAGTTTTGCTAGCATAATGAATAACATTCAATTTTTATCTACTCGTTGTCCAAGAACAGCGCCTACAGCAAAATCACTAGCATCACACATAATTTCAAAAGGCAAGTTCCAATCAGGAGGTTCAACTACAGGAGCAGTTGTTAAGGCTTTCTTTAGAGTTTCAAAAGCTTCCTTACAATCATCATCAAAAACAAAAGGTACATCTTTTTGAAGAAGATTAGTAAGAGGCTTTGAAATCTTGGAGAAGTTTTTAATAAATCTCCTATAAAACCCAGCATGACCAAGAACACTACGAATACCTTTAACATCCCTAGGATAGGGAATCTTCTCAATTGCTTCAACTTTAGCTCTATCAACTTCAATACCTCTCTCGGAAATTTTATGTCCCAATACAATTCCTTCATTAACCATAAAGTGGCATTTCTCCCAATTAAGAACAAGGTTAGTTTCTTCACATCTCTGCAAAACTTTATCAAGGTTTCACAAGCAATTATCAAAAGAATTCCCATAGACAGAAAAATCATCCATGAATACCTCCACAATATTCTCACAAAAGCCATGAAAAATAGCAGACATGCACCTTTGAAAAGTAGCAGGAGCATTACATAAACCAAAAGGCATACGTCTATAAGCATAAGTTCCATAGGGACAAGTGAAAGTGGTTTTCTCTTGATCTTTAGTTTTAACAAGCAATTTGTGAAAACCTGAATAACCATCAAGAAAGCAAAAATGAGTATTTTTAGACAACCTTTCTAACATTTGATCAATAAAAGTTAAAGGGTAATGATCTTTCTTAGTAACCTTATTAACTTTTCGATAATCAATGCACATTCTATATCCTACAACTACTCTTTGAGGGATGAGCTTATCATTATCATTAGGCACAACAGTCATTCCTCCTTTCTTAGGAACACAATGTACAGGACTAACCCATCTACTATCAGCAATAGGATATATAATACCAGCTTCAAGAAGTTTTAATACCTCATTCCTTACCACATCCTTCATCTTAGGAATTAGACGACGCTGATGTTCAACAACGTGCTTTGCATCATCTTCCATGTTGATAGCATGTTGGCAAATAGAGGGAGAAATCCCCTTTAAGTCATCAAGAGTATAGCCAATAGCTCCTCGGTGTTTCTTCAATATTTCCAATAACCTTTCTTCCTCAAAATCTGAAAGCTTAGAACTAATAATAACAGGATATATTTTCTTATCATCAATATGAGCATACTTAAGACTATCGAGCAATCGTTTTAAATCAAAAACAGGATCTTCCTTTGGTGGTGGTGTTGTACCTAAATCTTCAACCGGCAAGTCATGTTTAAGAATAGGTTGACGAAGGAAAATTTTATCAAGCTCATTTCTTTCTTCCCTAAAGAATTCACTCTCACTATCCTCCAAATGTTTCTGCAAAGGATTATTAGGAGCAAGAGCAATAGACGCACACTATTTAACTCTAAAATCATTATTAGGCAAATCAGCTTTATAAGGAGTTTTGGCAAATTTAGAGAAATTAAACTCATAAAATTCACCAGCAAATTTAGTCACAATTTTTTCCTTTTTGCAATCTATAACAGCTCCACAAGTATTTAGAAAAGGTCTACCAAAAATAATAGGACAAGACTTACTAGCAGCAGAACCAAGTACCAAAAAGTCAGCAGGATATTTAATCTTACCACATAGAACTTCCACATCTCGAACAATACCAATAAGAGAGATAGTTTCTCTATTAGCTAGCCGAATAACCACATCAATATCTTCAAGTTCACATGAACCAATTTCATGCATGATCTCCGTATAAAGCTCATAATGAATGGCACTAATACTTGCACCAATGTCACATAAACCATAATAACAATGATCACCAATTCTAACAGAGAGCATAGGAACACTGGCTTTCCTAAACTTATTAGGATGCGAAACAATATTAGAAGCATCTTCACAGAAAATAATATGACCATCTTCTACATTTTCAGTCACAAGATCTTTAATTATTGCAATAGCAGGTTCAACTTTAATTTGTTCTTCAGGTTCTATAGGTTTCTTTGCACTTTTATTAACCGCACTAGTTATAACAGAATACTCCTTCATTTTAGCAGGGAAAGGAGTTTTTTCAATATATGCTTCAGGAAGAATATGATCAACAATTTCAATTGTAGCACATTTATTTATAGATGGATCAGTTTTATCTTTATACGGTTCATGATACTTATCAAAATTCTTCCTAGGCAATTCAAAGTGAGAGGCAAAAGCTTTATAAAAATTTGCAACGACTTGAGAATCAAGACCATAAGTAGCACTCATATTACGAAATTTATCAGTATCCATAAAAACTTCAATGCATTTATAATCATAGTTTATACCGACTCTCTATCTTTGTCGTTCTCCCATCCTTCGGTATTCTCCTGGATCCGATCAAGAAGGTCCCTTTTAAACTCTTCTTTGTTGCGTGTAAATGATCCGGAACAAGAAGTATCCAAGCAAAGTCTTATCTTGAAAAGACAGTCTTGCATAGAAATTATCAATAATAATATTACCAGGAAGCTCATGAATGGGACATTTGAGCATTAAAGACTTCAATCTCCCCCATGCTTGGGCAATACTCTCTCCATATGAGGCCAGAAATTATATATGCGGTTCCGATCTTTGTGAATTTCACTTGGAGGATAGAATTTAGAATAAAATAAAGGCACAATGTCCTCCCAATCAAGAGAATCCCTATTGTTCAGCAATTTATACCAATGCGCTGCTTTACCAGACAGCGATATAGAGAATAATTTCTTCCTAACTTCATCCATAGCAATACCTGCACATTTAAATAACCCGCATAATTCATGTAAAAACAGCAAATGATCTCCAGGATGGACAGTTCCATCCCCTTCATAGCAGTTATCCACAACACGTTCAATAATTTTCATAGGTATTTTGTATGGAACCTCTTTCTCACCTGGCATCTCATCCACTACCTTTGCAGTAGTAGTAGATTTTCCAAAGAGGAATTCAAGAGAAGACCTCTCCATAATGAATTATAGCAGTAGGCAGAAATAAAAACAGCACGTACAGTAAAAGTTTCCCTTACCAATTCCACTTACCAATAGCGCTTCACTCCCCGGCAACGGCGCCAGAAAATAGTCTTGATGACCCACAAGTATAGGGGGTGTATCGTAGTATTTTCGATAAATAAGAGTGTCGAACCCAACGAGGAGCAGAAGGTGTTGACAAGCAGTTTCGATGAAGGATTCACTGTAAATGCTCACAGATAAGTATTCAGGGGGTTTTGATATAGCAGATGAATAAAGTACAAGTAAGTAAAATGCGAGAGTAATAATTGCAGCGAGTGGCCCAATCCTTTTTAGCACAAAGGACAAGCCGGTTTGTTTACTTATAATGACCAAACGTTCTTGAGGACACACGGAAATTTAGTCTAGTGCTTTCGCTTCATATAGCTGATTAATCTTCATTGTTTTGATAAGTGTTGTGTGGGTGAACCTATGCTAATGCACCGCCCTTCCAAGGACTAATACATACTTGTGATTATACCCCTTGCAAGCATCCGCAAATACAAGAAAGTAATTAAGATAAATCTAACCACAGCCTTAAACGCTGAGATCCTGCTATCCCTCCTGCATCGATATACCAACGGGGGTTCAGTGTTTCGTCACTCCGGCAACCCCGCAATTAGCAAACGAATACAAGATGTATTCCCCTAGGACCATAAAGGTGAAGTATCATGTAGTCGACGTTCACATGACACCACTAGAAGAATAACACCACAACTTAAATATCATAACATTGAATATTAACCAACATAATTCACTACTAACATTTAGACTTCACCCATGTCCTCAAGAACTAAACGAACTACTCACGAGACATCATATGGAACATGATCAGAGGTGATATGATGATGAATAACAATCTGAACATAAACCTTGGTTTAATGGTTTCACTCAATAGCATCAATAACAAGTAGTAATCAATACCGGGAGACTTTCCCCTATCAAACAATCAAGATTCAACCCTAGATGTTACAGCGGTGACGAGGTGCAGCGGTGGAGATGGCGGTGATGATGATGGAGATGATGGTGATGATGACCCCAATGATGTCCAGCTCGATGACGGTGACGATGGCGTCAATTTCCCCCTCCGGGAGGGAATTTCCCCGACGGATTTCAGCATGCCGGAGAGCTCTTTTCTCTCTAGTGTTTTCCGCCCCGCAGAGGCGGCTGTGACTCTTCGCGATTATCCTCTGGAGCTTAGGTTTTCGGGACGAAGAAGTACGCGAAGGAGAGGAGGCCAGAGGGGGCTGTGGGCCCCCTCCCCACAAGGCGGCGCAGCCAGGCCAGGGCCCGTGCCGGCCTATGGGGGGGCCCATGGCGGCCCTCCTCGGCTCCTCCTTTTGGCTCTCTCCGTATTCTGGAAAAATAAGATTTTCCGTGTAATTTCCGTCAATTGTTGATCTTCCGAAATATTGCATTCTGACGGTGCTTTTTCCAGCAGAATCCTGACTCCAGTGCGCAATCCTCCAATAATCATGAAACATGCAAAATAGATGAAATAACATAAGTATCATCTCTAAATATAAAATATATCAATGAATAACAGTAAATTATGATATAAAATAGTGATGCAAAATGGACGTATCAGTGCGCTAGGCTTCATCTCCTACCAAAAATGTTCCGTAGCTATTTGAATGCTATCGTATGAAATGACTGTTGATATATTCGATGATTATTTTCGAATGGGTGAGAGCACCTGCCTTGAGTCCAAGTACCGATTTTGCCGAGCCGCGATTGCCGTGTTCGGAGAATATTACTGTAGGGAGCCAACAGTTGAGGATACAAGACGGCGGTTGTCTACCAACGAGTCTAGCAGATTCCAATGCATGATTGGCAGCATAGATTGCATGCACTGGGAGTGAAAGAACTGTCCATTAGGACGACAAAGTCAGTACAATGGCCATGTGGAAGGATGCACTGTCATTCTTGAAGCAGTGATATCTCAAGATTTATGGATTTTGCATTCATTCTTTGACATGGCTGGTTCCAACAATGACATCAATGTGTTGCACCGATCACCGGTTTTCAACAGGCTTATGCAATGCAAAGCTCTTCAGGTGAGCTACAAGATCAATGTAAATGAATATGACAAGCTATATTATCTTGCTGATGGCATCTATCCTAACTAGGCCACACTAGTGAAGACTATCCGTAATCCAAACACGTAAAAAACAAGAAGGTTTGCCAAAATGCAAGAGACTTGCGGGAAAGATATAGAGCGGGGATTTGGTGTCACCTCAGTTTCAGCGAGTCGTCGAGCTCGAGCGCGCCACCCCCGATGCCACGGTTCGACCCTGACGACTATGCAGAGGACACCGACATCCCGATGCTCGTCGCAAAGCTCGAGCACGCCGCCCCCGCGCAGATAGCCGGGGACTTCGTCCCCGACTCTGCCCTAGGAACCGTCACCAAGCTCGTGGAGGACAAGACCCACCACGACGCCGACAAAAAGGCGGAATGGTTCCGCGAGCAGGCGAGGTCGCCTACATCGAGCTCTGCGACTCCGAGTGAGCTGCAGCTAGCTTCGCCACCGCGGCACGAAGCTTCGCTGAGGTATGCCAGGCTAGATTTTGGTAGTCAACGGCCGCGGCGGCGCCATTAACCTAGAAAGCGGAGCACTAGGCTCCGCTGCTCATCTTGTTTATCTGTTAATGTACTGAACAATCTGGTGCGAATGTTTATTTCAAATTATGCAGTTTAGTTTCCAGCTCCGTGTGCTTGTTTTTCAGCCCGTAAATCCCGTTTGGGTGGCCTCCATGCACGCAATTGGGATTTGCAGTTTGCGATGTATCTGATAGAGTTGCTCCCGTTTAGACCTAAGAAAAAGCGTAGTACAAATTTTGAATGTCCATCTATAAATTTTTCCAGTGAATATTGCATATTTCAACAACATATAATTTATCTGATTTAATAATTTTTGTGTAGCTCGGGATATAAAGTAGTCCGTATTGAAATCCCAGGATGTAGGCAATATTGCAACCTACCGGTGTGTAAATTTTTAAAACGAAATATGTTTTATTTTAAGCTCGACAAAACTAAAAGCCTAGATCTAGGCGTCACTGCGTCAGTGAACAGTAATGAACATGGCGCACTGGAATCTCGATTTTTGTCATTTTTATTGAAGGCTGGAATGTATTCCACTAGGGCTCTCATCCCCCCCCCCTTCCTGCTCTCAAGCCGCTACAGTAGCTGCCCCTCCTCTCTTCTTCTCCGGGCTGCTCCTTCCTCCTCTCCGCTGGATTAGCCGGCTGGAGATGGAGAGGAGTCTGTGCCGGCTGTATATATGTAGGCTTCTCTTCTAGCTTTGGTCCCCTAGTGGCGTCTTGGAGCTGTGCCTCAGATCTAGGCGGCAAGATCTGGGGATTAGGGTTCTTTTCCTTGCAGCCATGTCTTCGGTGGTCGGATCATGCGAGCGAGGAGGGAGCCACCGTCTCCGTCAATAAAGTTGTCATCGCGGAGCTGCTGCTGCTGCTGAGGAGCTGCGAAGCGGAGCCCCCCTGGCCGGCCATGGAGGCGAGGGGGAGGGGCGAGGCTTTCTGCGGCACACAGTGGAGCTTCTTCTGGCCGACCGTGGCGAGGAGAAGAAGCTTTGCTGGGTGCTCTCCCCGGCGGAGCAGAGATCCAGGTTCTTCTCTCTGGCCCTGGATCTGCTGAGTGTTTGGGTTGTTCTTCCTCCTCCTTGTGGTCGTGGAGACAGGCAGGAGGGGGGAAGGCCCAGTGCTTGTCGATCTGGAGTCGAGAGGCACACGGGTGAGCGTGCGGTGCTCACCATGTTGGAAGCTTTCTTCAGGCGGCAGATTTCAAGCGCCGGCGTCGTCCGCCGCCGCTATTCTTGGCCAAGGGGGTCTCTCCGCACCTCGGAGGATCCTGCTCCGGGGAGTATCTACTTCCTCCAGGACGATGAGCTGAAGGGGAAGATCTTCGATCTTGGCGTGGTAATCCATCCTGGTGACGAACCAAGTGGCGTAGTCCTCGGCGTCGCCACCAGCGACCATGGCCCAAGATCCAGTCGACGCGGTGGAGAAGAAGGACCCGATCGCTTTATTTTTTTATCTTTCTGGGTTCCTTTTTGTAAAATTTTGGGACTCTTGTGCTATTGTTCTCAAAGCCAAGGTCCTCCTTGTAATTGTTCCCACCGACTAATGAAGCTTCCAGGTCCTTTAGGGCCTTATCTGTTCAAAAAAAAAGAATGTATTCCACTCTAGCTTTTTTTTTTTTTGCGTAGAACATCGGGAGCTTTTATTAAACTTGGTTTCCAATACAATCAGCCTTTAGGCTCTTAACAAGAAAAACATTGTGCACGTCCCAGTTTTAGAGCCGTCGACTTTCAGCTCGGATTGCTTCAAGCCTTCAATGCATGCGGTTGACTGAGGGTTCAATCTCAACCGGTGCCAATCTGGAGAATTTGTCTGTCGGCCTTCATCGATGTGGCGATCAGATCCGAGATCCCGGTCTGTACTCGTTATTGTTGGGCCGTTGGGGCACAAGGCCCAATCGTCCAAGTACAACAGCTCTGATCAGCAAGGCCATAAGGCTGGTGCCAATGCATCATAGGCTATAGCCTCGCCACGTCAGTTTTTACCCTCACTCTCACCCCACGGTGTCAGTACACGGGCTATAGTGTCAGCTCTCACTTCTCTCTCCTCCACATCAGCTTTCTCTCTCCTCGACATCAACATTTCTTTTTCAGATTACAACATTCAAAATAATGCAAAAAAATTATTTTATTCAACTAAAATTGTTACCGATTACATTATAAAAAAAAATTACATAAAAATTTGAAAAAATTACATAATCTAGGCATTAGCCCACACATGCTCAATCAAATCATGCTGGAGCTATGTATACATCGGTGAGTCCCTCATTTCGTTGTCCATCTGAATCCTGGCTGCTAGGCTTGGTGGTGCATTGTTGTGTATCGCAGGGCCGACATTGGAATCAACTGTCTCATAGATGTTCTCCAAATTTGTATCACGCTCATCGTCGATGATCATGTTGTGCAGAATGACACATGCACGCATGATCAACACCGGCCAGGAGGGGTAGATGCCTTCGCAGAATCTATCTAGACAATCTGATGAAGTCTAGCTAACTTAAGCCACTCATCTATCGTATCTGCAGCGGCTCCATAAGCTAATAAACGTAAAGCCGCAGTACACTTTTGTAGGGGAGAAAACCAGCACGGTTGAGAGCATCAACTCTTTGGGTGAAATACGGAGAGTATTCACCCAATCTATCCACAATGCGTAGAAAAAGGGATCGTCTCATCCGATACCTTCGCCGAAAGAAGCTCGGAGGATAATCACAGTCATCGGCGAAGTAGTCGTTGTAGAGCCGATCGTGGGCACCCAGACGATCACGCCTGATGAACTCTCGATGGCGTCGCGGCCGTCTTGGCTCCGCCTCGAGGTTGAGCATCGCCTCCTCATACTCCGCCTGGAATGCACCGATCATATCACCCTCCATTCCGTCGCTCGAACTGCTGCTAGACGAAGACATGGCGTTGAGAGGAGTGGAAATGGAGAGTGGAGGAGATGAAGTGAGGTGTGGAATGAGTGAAACCATATGGGGGGTATTTATAGGGGGTGGGGATGAAATTTTGGGGTTTTGGCTTTTTTTTCGAATTTTTTGAGCCAGCAACGGCTACCCCAACGGCTAGCTGACGGGGACGAATCAGATCGCGCCACGTCAGCTAGCCGTTACCCCCTCCCTCTCGCCCACGCTCTCGCCCCGACCTGCCAGCGCTCTCGCCCCCCTCTCGGCGCCAGCGCGGGCGGCAGCCGGGCGGTAGCGGGCGCTACCGCCGGGCGGTGGATCCACCGCCCCGCGCTGCCGTCTCGCCGCCCTCTCGCCCGCCTCTCGCCCCGTCGCGGGCGGTAACGCTCCTGCTCCAGCCCGCGTTGGCACCAGCCTAAGGCCCATTGGTCTCCGATCAGAAAATTAAAACAAGACTGAACGCAGGAAACTTTTGCAATCACAGCTTCATAATAAGGATAAACAAAATAAAGCGGGGGTGTGTTGGAAAATTATCACCCAACCTAAGGATAAGCATCAGTTTTCGAGATATAGAGTTGTTTAATCTAGCTTTATTGACAAAATAGGCCGTGGCATATAATGCAAGAGCCAACATTGTTGAGTGCGCGCGCGGATCCTTCTCTCCGTGTACTTTCCTCTCATGCTGATTTGTTCAGTGCAGATATTTTTGTGTTTCAGATGTGATCAAACTAGACATTTGACTTAGGATTACTCGGCCATTTTATGCATCTATTGCGAGAAGGCAGCCCACAAGGCTAAATATTGCCCTCTTCTTTTGATGTCTAAACCTACATCAATCACCTATGGGCTTTGTCGACCTGAGTTGTTTTTTACCGAGGTCCGTGCGTCAGCGGAAAGTTGTTTCAAACATAACAATGGGAAGGTTTTGGCGGGATTTGCAGGGATGGGGATTCAGTGAAGACACAATAATTCATTCAAGAACTTGGGTGGATCGTACATAGAGATTTTCAGTGGGATCTTTGACCTGCAGGGGAATTATTTGAGAGCGATCTTATTTTAAAGGTTGATCCAGCTAGGCTTAGGAAGATTGTAAATATTCATATTGAGGGTACGAGCATGTTTTTGCATTTTGAGGAGTGGTCATCCGCTGACGTAGAAAAGTTTCAGAGGTTTGGGTCATAGTTTCTCGTTGTCCCGACACATTATGGTGTGATTACTTAGCTCTGTTCGTCGTGGGCTCTCTTACTAAGAAAACGAAGGAGGTGTATATGGTGCTAACTAGAAAACATCCAATTGTGAGGATGTTGGTCGAAGTGACACAAGTAGAGCATATTTTGAAGGGAAAATTGACCACACATGTGATGCAGAGGCTTTTTGAATATTTTTCAAAGTCGAGGGTGATATTGATGAGGTTGGAGATGACACTCCTATGCATGTCGCGAATCTTGATAATAGTATAAACCACACGAGGAGCCCAAGAAAGACACTCCCAAGACGAGTCAAGAACCTAATAATTGGTCTCCTCCATATGACGATGTTACCAAAAAAAGGAAGCGCGTCCCAAGTTGGAAAGCAAGTAGCTTTGTTCATTCACTTTGGTGCCATTGAGCAACGTTTTGTCAACCCTTCTAATGATTTCGGCACACGGTAATAACTATAACCACGGGGAGGTGAAGTATCAGCCTATGAAGTCGACGGGGAGTTGGTGGATGAGTTGATCAAGGCCATTGAAATACCCCTGCCGGATGCAGCTACTAGAGCGACACCGGAGGTGCATAAGTGGAAGCGTCCTGATCAGTCTTGGATGAAGTTGAATTGTGATGACTCTCTTAATTCCTAGTTTGGTTGGCAAGATCAAGGGGCTGGTCTCACATCATTGTAGAGATTGATTGTCAGCTTACTGTGAAAGTTTGGAATGAAGGAAAGTTGTAGCGATCGGCCTCGAGGTAGATTCTGCGGGAGATGAAGGTTACCGTCTCTGACTTTCAGGTTTTAGGTTCTGTTTTGCTAGGAGGCTAATAAAGCGACACATGATTGTTCTCGTGTGGGCCTCAAAATTGTTTCCTTAGATATTACATATAAACTTACCCCTGATTTTCCGATTGAGCGTGTGTATTTTTTAGATAAAAGGCAATCATTGCCCAACTTTAAAATAATAAAGCCGTAGAGATCCAAGATTGAGCGTGTTCAATCAGACATTTCCTTGTTAGGTGAATAAAATGTTTTGCTCCTTAAAAATTGTGGGGTGCATGATATATATGACGAGGAAGAGAGATTCCCATCACCACATCTCCTCCATGAGCTTCCATTGATTACCGACGAGATGACCGTGGTCTCGGCTGGTTTCTTCAACGCAACATGCCACGACAGCTTTCCCTCTCCTTTTATGGAGTGGCCGACCTCGCAGCAGATATCGGACCTTATTTTCTTGGTGTGGTGGGAGTGGTGTCGATGCGTGCAACAGGGGTCGGTCATCATGTTGATGCTAGTGTGGTTCCATCGGTTCGGTCAGTTCCCCCAACTAGGTAGGATGCCAAGCGTGATTTTGCCTCATCGGCAAGAGGTCTAGCGTACGTTTCGACAATACCCCACACAAAACACCACGAGGGGTCCCTTGGTGACTCTTCTCTCTTGACGCATTCAGTGTATTTAAGGCATAGTATGTAGGAGGATGTAGCAGTGTTCGAATCAGTTTCAGCAAAGGGGCATGAATCCCCATTTCTTTCTATTGAATGGAGCTTACCGTGAACCCCGGGAAGGGGCTACGCTCGAACGCTTCTCCGATACTGGTGATGGTACCTTCGTCAGGAGGACACAACCACAACGCCGACACATGAGTCTTTCTAGGAGGATGCTTCTCACATGCGGATGTGGTGGCCTTTGGTATCATTCCCCTTTCACATTAAGTCTCGGATCCCCCACTTTACCACAAGAACCATTCCGATAACACCAGACTGATACCGATACTTCACTGAAATTATTTCGATATAATTTCGATGCCGTCGGGACTATTATGGGCACTCTCTCAACCATATGCCATAAAAAACAGAGGCTTCGCAAAAAAATCCATCAGCACGCCATATTTTCTAATGTGTTACTACTGTTGATTTTATATCGAATATAATTAAGTGCCCCCTCCCCCCAATAAATCATTTGATCTATTTGTATTTGAAATATGATGTACTTTTTTTAACAAGCAACCTCGTGAAAGAAGTAAGCCTAGCTCACTTGGTTAGAAAAGTGGATGTGCAACCTAACCGTCTAGATTTAAGTCCCTAAGGGATGCGGATTTGGATTATTATTATTTCAAAAAATGTTACTATATGGGCTTTCCCTATGCGAGAAATCTGACAAAATGCTAAGCATAAAAGACCAACAAAAATTATGGGCGCCTTATATTTTAGGATGGAGGGAGTATGATTCTTTAAGCCGTGGTGCTTTTCTGTCGTGTGAAAAATAAATTTCCCTGTCCAAGGCAACCTATATCTTTTTTTTTTTGCCTTGAATGGGTATGATCCTAGGAAGTAATTCTGCACATGAAGTAACAACAGATATCATGCGAGATTCCGTAAGCGTGTGTTTTATCTAGCATTTTCTCTCGCTTGTACTGATGGTGGTTGAGGACTTCACTTGATCACTTCTATCTGGAAGTTTTGCAACGCACAGTAAATTGATCAAGCCGAGCCGAAAACTCTCGAGTAAAATGGGAAGAAGCACACCAGGCGCCGGAGGGATCAACCAACGGACGGTGTTCTAGCTCCTTATATTTTTGACGCCTTGCGATGTCCTTCACTTCTTTGCTACTGTATCCGGGATGGCAAACCTGTCGTACGTGTTCCCTCACCAGTGTTTCGTCGGTCCACAGCTCATGCGTGCAGCGGGGCGCTGCGTGTGCACTTTGGGAAGAAAGGAGAGTGAAACACGTAGTTTTGCCGTGATTAACTCCACGGGCTTTAGCCTCTATTTATATACGGCAGGGTACAAGAGATAGATACAAAGATTGTTAGGATTGCTAGCTACACCGGCCGGCTAACATATCCTGGCACGGTTCTGATCCATACTAACCTCCTAACAATAAACTGTTAGTATCTATGATCTAACTTGTCTAACAAGGAGCGCTCACGCACGGCCATCACGCACGTGGCTAGCCACCACCTACAGCTCTCATCTCTATCTTTGTTCGTTAACACACGAAGAGAGACCTTGGCTTTGGCCGCCTCACTTGGAAGCAAACAACCAAAAGTCGCGACGCCAAGATGGATGGACGGACGAGCTTCGTTTACAGCACTGCTCGTTTGTCGCCAGGTTGCTCAGATTAAGTACTTGTTGACAGCTAGCCTGATGACTAACGGCGTGATGCAATGCTTCTAAGATTTGATTTCCTAGACGTAGGAATAGCAACAAATCTCGAATCTGCTAGAATTGTGTGCGGTTCACAAGAGTCTAGAAATTTTCTACGATCAAAATAACCAACTTGTTTTTTTAGACAAAAGGCGTTACACCAAACTTGAAGGTCGAGGCTCTCGCCCATCCGTGACGTCAGACCGTTAAAGAAGACACGTCGTGAAACTAGGCAAACCGCGCGAGAAAGATCACGCCTTTGTTAGGTCCCGGCTTGCCCTCGTTGCGGTGTCATCCACCTCCAAAGAAGGCTCCTTCCCTTCTTGCCCAAGATCGAAGGGCGCCGCACCGTCGAGATGCAAAGCAGCTCGTCATAAAGCACACATGAGCACAAAGTATGTGTTGCCAAGGAAAATTAAATTTGAGCATACCCACATTTTAACATGAGCTCCACTCGGACATCGTCGTTGCCAACAACACAGACCATCCAACGTGAGGTAAGCTCTAGGATGAGGTCGCCAAAAAAGACGCAGCAAGGAGAAATGGCAAACGAACCACCATGAAAGGCATGGACTAGCAAAAGCCGCTCTCTCTCAGTCACCACCACCGAGTCACTACTGCCGGAGAGGGGAACCCTATCTGTTGAAGATATGCCCAAGAGACAATAATAAAGTGGTTATTATAATATATCTTTGAGTTTATGATAAATGTTTGCATACCATGCTATAATTGTATTAACCGAAACATTAATACATGTATGTTATGTAAACAACAAGGAGTCCCTAGTAAGCCTCTTGTATAACTAGCTTGTTGATTAATAGATGATCATGGTTTCGTGATCACGAACATTGGATGTTATTAATAACAAGGTTATGTCATTGGATGAATGATATAATGGACACACACCCAAATAAGCATAGCATAAGATCACGTCATTAAGTTCAATTCGCTATAAGCTTTCGATACATAGTTACCTAGTCCTTCGACCATGAGATCATGTAAATCACTTATACCGGAAGAGTACTTTGATTACATCAAACGCCACTGCGTAAATGGGTGGTTATAAAGATGGGATTAAGTATTCGGAAAGTATGAGTTGAGGCATATGGATCAAGGGTGGAATTTGTCCATCCCGATGACGGATAGATATGCTCTGGGCCCTCTCGGTGGAATGATATCTAATTAGCTTGCAAGCATGTGACTGGTTCACAAGAGATATCATAGCACGGTACGAGTAAAGAGTACTTGTCGGTGACGAGGTTGAACAAGGTATGGAGATACCGATGATCGAACCTCGGACCAGTAGAGTATCGCGTGACAAAGGGAATCAGTATCGTATGTAAATGGTTCAATCGATCACTAAGTTATCGTTGAATGTGTGGGAGCCATTATGGATCTCCAGATCCCGCTATTGGTTATTGGTCGGAGAGGAGTCTCGACCATGTCTGCATAGTTCACGAACCGTAGGGTGACACACTTAAGGTTTGATGTCGTTTTAAGTAGATATGGAATATGGAATGGAGTTCGAATGTTTGTTCGGAGTCTCGGATGGGATCCAGGACATTACGAGGAGGTCCGGAATGGTCCAGAGAATAAGATTCATATATAGGAAGTCACTTTCCAAGTTTGGAAATGATCCGGTGCATTTATGGAAGGCACTAGAATGTTCTAGAACCTTCCGGAAGAAATCACCCTGGAAGGTGGAGTCCCGGTTGGACTCCACCAACCCTAACCAGCCAACCAAGTGGGAGGTTGGAGTCCATGGTGGACTCCACCTCCTTGGCCGGCCAAGCAAGGGGGAAAAGGGAGAGTCCCTGTCCCTCTAGGTTTCATCCATATGGAAGTTTTGAATTGGGGTCTTATTCGAACTTTTGGTCAAAGCCTTAGGGATTCCACCTATATAATGGGGAGGAGAGGGAGGGGGCAGCCTAGACCTGGCCGCACCACCAAAGGGCCCCCCTGGCCGGCGCCCCTAGCCACCCCCGCTCTCCCAAACCCTAGCCTCTCTCCTCCTCCATCTTCTCCCACAGCGCTTAGGCGAAGCCCTGCCGGAGATTGATACGTCTCCAACGTATCTATAATTTCTTATGTCCCATGCTAGTTTTATGACAATATCTACATGTTTTATCCATACTTTATATCGTTTTGATGCATTTTCCGGAACTAACCTATTAACAAGATGCCGAAGTGTCAGTTCCTGTTTTCTGCTGTTTTCGGTTCCAGAAAGGCTGTTCGGGCAATATTCTCGGAATTCGACGAAACAAAAGCCAAACATCTTATTTCACCGAGACGGACCAGAACACCGAAGGGGAGCCGGAGAGGAGGCCCAGGGCCCCCAGACCACAGCGCGGGTGGCCCCCCCGGCCGCGCCAGCCTATGGGGAGGGGGCCCCCCTGGCCCCTCCGACTCCGCCTCTTCGCCTATATAACCCCTCGTGACCTAAAAACCCGACACCAATTGACGAAACTCCAGAAAGACTCCAGGGACGCCGCCGCCATCGCGAAACTCCGTTTCGGGGGACAGAAGTCTCTGTTCCGGCACGCCGTCGGGACGGGGAATTGCCCCCGAGTCATCTCCATCGACACCACCGCCATCTTCATCGCCGTTGCTTGTCTCCCATGATGAGGAGGGAGTAGTTCTCCCCGAGGCTGAGGGCTCTACCGGTAGCTATGTGGTTCATCTCTCTCTCCCATGGTGTGATCTTTATGTGATCATGAGCTTTGTATCACTATTAATCTATGTGCTACTCTAGTGATGTTATTAAAGTAGTCTATTCCTCCTCCATGATGTAATGTTGACGAGTGTGTGCATCATGTAGTACTTGGCGTAGGTTATGATTGTAATCTCTTGTAGATTATGAAGTTAACTATTACTATGATAGTATTGATGCGATCTATTCCCCCTTTCATAGCTATTGTTGACAGTGTGTATGCTATGTTAGTACTCGGTCTAAATTGCAACGGTCTATTATGCACTCTAGAGGTTACTTTAATATGAACTACGGATGTTGTGGAGCTTGTTTACTCTGGCTTGAGGTGTGCTTTTATAGCCCTACACAATGAATGGTGTTTGTTATCCAACAAGAGAGTGTTTGAAGTAGCACAAGTGAAGAAAAGTTATTTATTTATGTGATCATTGTTGAGAGTGTCCACTAGTGAAAGTATGATCCCTAGGCCTTGTTTCTAAGCATTGAAACACCGTTTCCAACAAGTTCTGTTACATGTTTGCTTGCTGCCATCTTTATTTCAGATTGCAATTACTACTTACAATCATCCATTATACTTGTATTTCACTATCTCTTCGCCGAACTAGTGCACCTATACATCTGACAAGTGTATTAGGTGTGTTGGGGACACAAGAGACTTCTTGTATCGTAATTGCAGGGTTGCTTGAGAGGGATATCTTTGACCTCTACCTCCCTGAGTTCGATAAACCTTGGGTGATTCACTTAAGGGAAACTTGCTGGCTGTTCTACAAACCTCTGCTCTTGGAGGCCCAACACTGTCTACAGGAATAGAAGCGTGCGTAGACATCAAGCTATTTTCACGGCGCCGTTGCACGGGAGGTAAGGTAAAAGGTATTCACATCCTCCGACTACTAAGCTATTTCCTAGCACTGTTGCCGGTGTGTGAGTGCTCGAAGCTATTTCCTTTAGATCCTGCAATTGCATCTTTTTGTTTCTTGTTTTTATTTTTCACTAGTTAAGCATAATGGAAAACAACAGTGAGCTTTTTAATCTATTTCCTGAAATAAGACATGAATTATGTGATGCGAAAATTAAAAAACCTATGGAACCTTATTTGCATGCTAGTAGCAATGTTATTAGTATGAACGCAATTACAGCTAATGCTATGGAGAAGTCTAAGCTTGGGGAAGCTAGTTTTTATGATCTTTTTAGCTTCCCATCTTTAGGGGAGAAAATTTGCTCTGATAATGTTGATTGCCAAAACCCACCGGCGGGCAGCGGCCTTGTCAACACCGTAGAGCCGGGAAGAGCCTAGAGCCGCGGCTGGCTGAGACCCCTCCGAGCGACGGCCCGCAATGCTCTTCTGGTCACACGCGGCGATGCGAAGTGCAGGGCGTGCCACCTGACCTATACCCGGTCGGGAAGGTGATGGGGATGCCTCGCTTAGTTTCTGCGGGGCATACATGTAAACATTAAATACGAGCCTCGATCGGCTCTCGAGGTTATCCTGTGAATCGGCTCAAAGAGCCGATCCACCCATGATTCGTACGGGGTGCACGAATACTTGGTGGTCCTGCTTGATCAAGATAGAGCTAATGAGATCTACGACGATTTAGGGTTTTCACCGCATAATCGGATCATCCTACTCCAAGTTGGGCCTCGCGGCCACGCACGGTGCTCGTAAGCCGATCCTAAACAAGGCCTAAAAACCAACATGAAGTTGATCCTCGGAACATCCTGTTTAGGACTTGCGAACGCCACCCTACGTGCCACTTGGATCCTCCCCCTTTGTAAGGCCTAACTATTGCGAGATATTAAACTAATCCTTGTAGAACAAGGAGCAATCGCAACGGATCAGATCTACTAAATAATGATCAAGCGGGGTGCCGCCCCCACACCTGAGATAGGTGTGAGGGCGGCTAGATATGCAAGGGTTGCACTACGTAAGCATGCTTAAACGAAGAACAATGCTAACCCTAACACATCTGTGATAACTACGTTGCTCGCCATCAAAAGCGCTTCAGTACGAGCAACGCATGAACAACGTGGGGCTTGTGCTGCCTAGATCGCAAGATGCGATCTAGGCAGCATGTCGCTTACCTGATAGAAACCCTCGAGACGAAGGAGTTGGCGATGCGCCGAGATTGGTTTGTTTTGGGTTGAACGTGAGTTATTGTTTATTCCATAAACCCTAGATACATATTTATAGTCCAGCGGACTTTCTAATGTGGGCGTGCACCAAACCGTGCACGAGTAAGATTCTATCTCTAAACTAAGATACGATCTAATATGTTACAGATACACGGGCAATTAAGCCCAACTTGGTATAAAAGGCCGATCCACATACTTCTTCTATATATATTTCTTCACGTCCATCTCGATCGCGGCCCACCTCTGACTTGGTCAAATCCTGGTGATAACACATGCCCCCCTGGTTTTGGAAATGATATTTCCAAAATCATTACGTTTTTCTTTCGTCGGGTCATGTCATGGCGGAGCGAGAACCATTGCAGCATTTTTCGTCATGATGCCCTGTCCTCTCGACTGCTCCGCGCGATTTGACCGTTGTCTTTGGGTACTGCCTCCTCGAAAACTGCTGTGGCATTGAATTTTTTCACCGTAGCCCCCTTTTATTTAACCGCTCTGAGCGGTTCGCCATTTCACCATCCTGCTCTGTCCTGGCCATCGGCACCAAAAAACCCCCAAACTCCCACAGCCATGTCTTCCTCTTCTTCCTCTTCCTCGTCGGTCTTCCACGACTCCTCCTCCGAGCTTTCCTACGGGTCCTCCTCCTCCCGCGAGACGCCGCCGGACATCCGCGCCCCAGAAGCATGGGACCTGGAAGACCACGCCTCCTCTGTCTGAGTCCGAAGACGACCGGTCCACGACCAGCGGGGACGAAGATCTTCGGTTCCTCGCCGTCGGGAAGCTGGAGTCGGAGAGCGAAGACGACCAATTCCCCCGGGACGGCTGCCCCACCTCCGAAGAAGAGGAAGAGGAAGACGACGGCGACGACGACGACTCCCTCGAGGGTTACCCGCCGGCGAAGCGCCTCCGCATGTGGTGGGACGACGACGGCGGCGACGATGAAGACGAAGATGAAGCTCCCGTAGAGGGCTATGGGAGCAGCGACGAGGAACCCATCGGCGGCGGTGCCGATGAGAGTTCCGAGGACGACGACGAAGGAAGCGACGGCCCGTAGATTAAGATCTACTAGTATAGGCCTAGCAGTAGTAGATTGGTCAATAGACCCTTCTTTTGTTCTTCCTTCCCGAGCAATCGGCTCTTTCTTTGTAAGAAATCCCCTTATCAATGAAGAAAATCCCTTAATTAATTTCGCTCCCTTGCCGATTGTCGAATGGAGTTGTCGTGCAGGGAGCCGACGGCAGAATATCGGCTCATCTTGCTGTCTGAGGCCAAGCTGTTGTATAAACTTATTTCGCTAAAGTCGATATCAGCGTATCGGCTCTGTTCTCTGAAGTCGATGCCCGTGCATCGGCTGTGCTTGCTGATGGCGTGTATTTCACACGTTCGTTGGGCAACCCCAAGAGGAAGGTATGATGAGCACAGCAGCAAGTTTTCCCTCAGAAAGAAACCAAGGTTTATCGAACCAGGAGGAGCCAAGAAGCACGTTGAAGGTTGATGGCGGCGGGATGTAGTGCGGCGCAACACCGGAGATTCCGGCGCCAACGTGGAACCTGCACAACACAACCAAACTACTTTGCCCCAACGAAACGGTGAGGTTGTCAATCTCACCGGCTTGCTGTAACAAAGGATTAACCGTATTGTGTGGAAGATGATTGTTTGCGAGAAAACGAGTAGAACAAGTATTGCGGTAGATTGTATTTCGGTAAAGAGAATTGGACCGGGGTCCACGGTTCACTAGAGGTGTCTCTCCCATAAGACGAACGAGCATGTTGGGTGAACAAATTACGGTTGGGCAATTGACAAATAAAGAGAGCATGACAATGCACATACATATCATGATGAGTATAGTGATATTTAATTGGGCATTACGACAAAGTACATAGACCGCCATCCAACTGCATCTATGCCTAAAAGTCCACCTTCGGGTTATCATCCGAACCCCCTCCGGTATTAAGTTGCAAGCAACGAGACAATTGCATTAAGTATGGTGCGTAATGTAATCAACAACTACATCCTTAGACATAGCATCAATGTTTTATCCCTAGTGGCAACGAGCACAACACAACCTTAGAACTTTACATCACTTGTCCCGAGTGTCAATGCGGGCATGAACCCACTATCGAGCATAAGTACTCCCTCTTGGAGTTACAAGCATCTACTTGGCCAGAGCATCTACTAGTAACGGAGAGCATGCAAGATCATAAACAACACATAAGCATAACTTTGATAATCAACATAACAAGTATTCTCTATTCATCGGATCCCAACAAACGCAACATATAGAATTACATATAGATGATCTTGATCATGATAGGCAGCTCACAAGATCCGACAATGATAGCACAATGGGGAGAAGACAACCATCTAGCTACTGCTATGGACCCATAGCCCAGGGGTAGACTACTCACACATCACACCGGAGGCGACCATGGCGGCGTAGAGTCCTCCGGGAGATGATTCCCCTCTCCGGCGAGGTGCGGAGGCGATCTCCGGGATCCCCGAGATGGGATCGGCGGCGACGGCGTCTCGGTAATGTTTTCCGTATCGTGGCTCTCGGTGCGGGGGTTTCGTCACGGAGGCTATTTGTAGGCGGAAGGGCAAGTCGAGAGGCGGCACGGGGGCCCACACCACGGGGCCGCGCGGCCAAGGGGGGCCGCGCCGCCCTAGGGTTTGGCCACCCCGTGGCCCCTCTTCGTCTCGTCTTCGGTCTTACGGAAGCTTCGTGAGAAAATAGGCCTCCGGGCTTTTATTTCGTCCAATTCCGAGAATATTTCTTTACTAGGATTTACGAAACCAAAAACGGCAGAAAACGACAGCGGCACTTCGGCATCTTGTTAATAGGTTAGTTCCGAGAAAATGCACGAATATGATATAAAGTGTGCATAAAACATGTAGATAACATCAATAATGTGGCATGGAACACAAGAAATTATCGATACGTTGGAGACGTATCAGCATCCCCAAGCTTAGTTACGCTCGTCCCGAGCGAGGTAAAACGATAACAAAGATAATTTACGGAGTGACATGCCATCATAAACTTGATCATACTATTTGTAAAGCATATGTAGTGAGTGCAGCGATCAAAACAATGTGTATGACATGAGTAAACAAGTGAATCATAAAGCAAAGACTTTTCATGAATAGCACTTCAAGACAAGCATCAATAAGTCTTGCATAAGAGTTAACTCATAAAGCAATAATTCAAAGTAAAGGTATTGAAGCAACACAAAAGAAGATTAAGTTTCAGCGGTTGCTTTCAACTTGTAACATGTATATCTCATGGATATTGTCAACATAGAGTAATATAATAAGTGCAATAAGCGAATATGTAGGAATCAATGCACAGTTCACACAAGTGTTTGCTTCTTGAGGTGGAGAGAAATAGGTGAAGCTGACTCAACATTGAAAGTAAAAGAATGGTCCTCATAGAGGAAAAGCATCGATTGCTATATTTGTGCTAGAGCTTTGATTTTGAAAACATGAAACAATTTTGTCAACGGTAGTAATAAAGCATATGCATCATGTAAATTATATCTTATAAGTTGCAAGCCTCATGCATAGTGTACTAATAGTGCCCGCACCTTGTCCTAATTAGCTTGGACTACCTGGATTATCACCGCAATACATATGCTTTAACCAAGTATCACAAAGGGGTACCTCTATGCCGCCTGTACAAAGGTCTAAGGAGAAAGCTCGCATTTGGATTTCTCGCTTTTGATTATTCTCAACTTAGACATCCATACCGGGACAACATAGACAACGAGATAATGGACTCCTCTTTTAATGCTTTAAGCATTCAACAACAATTAATTCTTTTCTCATTAGAGATTTGAGGATGTTTGTCCAAAACTGAAACTTCCACCATGGAACATGGCTTTAGTTAGCGGCCCAATGTTCTTCTCTCACAATATGCATGCTCAAACCATTCAACTCGGTGTAGATCGCCCTTACTTCGAGACAAGACGAACATGCATAGCAACTCACATGAAATTCAACAATGAGTTGATGGCGTTCCCCGATAAACATGGTTATCGCACAACAAGCAACTTAATAAGAGATAAAGTGCATAATTACATATTCAATACCACAATAGTTTTTAAGCTATTTGTCCCATGAGCTATATATTGCAAAGGTGAATGATGGAATTTTAAAGGTAGCACTCAAGCAATTTACTTTGGAATGGCTGGAAAATACCATGTAGTAGGTAGGTATGGTGGACACAAATGGCGTAGTGGTTGGCTCAAGTATTTTGGATGCATGAGAAGTATTCCCTCTCGATACAAGGTTTAGGCTAGCAAGGCTATTTGAAACAAACACAAGGATGAACGGTACAGCAAAACTCACATAAAAGACATATTGTAAACATTATAAGACTCTACACCGTCTTCCTTGTTGTTCAAACTCAATACTAGAAATTATCTAGACCTTAGAGAAACCAATTATGCAAACCAAATTTTAGCATGCTCTATGTATTTCTTCATTAATGGGTGCAAAGCATATGATGCAAGAGCTTAAACATGAGCACAACAATTGCCAAGTATCACATTACCCAAGACATTATAGCAATTACTACATGTATCATTTTCCAATTCCAACCATATAACAATTTAACGAAGGAGAAACTTCGCCATGAATACTATGAGTAGAAACCAAGGACATACTTGTCCATATGCTACAGCGGAGCGTGTATCTCTCCCATAAAGTGAATGCTAGGATCCATTTTATTCAAACAAAACAAAAACAAAAACAAACCGACGCTCCAAGAAAAAGCACATAAGATGTGGCCGAATAAAAATGTAGTTTCAGGGGAGGAACCTGATAATTTGTTGATGAAGAAGGGGATGCCTTGGGCATCCTCAAGCTTAGACGCTTGAGTCTTCTTGATATATGCAGGGGTGAACCACCGGGTGCATCCCCAAGCTTAGAGCTTTCACTCTCCTTGATCATGTTGCATCATACTCCTCTCTTGATCCTTGAAAACTTCCTCCACACCAAACTCGAAACAACTCATTAGAGGGTTAGTGCACAATATAAATTGACATATTCAGAGGTGACACAATCATTCTTAACACTTCTGGACATTGCATAATGCTACTGGACATTAGTGGATCAAAGAAATTCATCCAACATAGCGAAAGAGGCAATGCGAAATAAAAGGCAGAATCTGTCAAAACAGAACAGTTCGTATTGACGAATTTTAAAATGGCACCAGACTTGCTCAAATGAAAATGCTCAAATTGAATGAAAGTTGCGTACATATCTGAGGATCATGCACGTAAATTGGCATAATTTTCTGAGCTTCCTGCAGGGCAGTGGGCTCAGATTCGTGACAGCAAAGAAATCTGGAACTGCGCAGTAATCCAAATCTAGTACTTACTTTTCTATCAACGGCTTAACTTGGCACAACAAAACTCAAAACTAAGATAAGGAGAGGTTGCTACAGTAGTAAACAACTTCCAAGACACAAAATAAAAACAAAGTACTGTAGGTAAAAACATGTGTTGTCTCCCATAAGCGCTTTTCTTTAACGCCTTTCAGCTAGGCGCAGAAAGTGTGTATCAAGTAACATCGAGAGATGAAGCATCAACATCATAATTTGTTCTAATAATAGAATCATAAGGTACCTTCATTCTCTTTCTAGGGAAGTGTTCCATACCTTTCTTGAGAGGAAATTGATATTTTATATTTCCTTCCCTCATATCAATAATAGCACCAACGAGTTCGAAGAAAAGGTCTTCCCAATATAATTGGACAAGATGCATTGCATTCAATATCCAAGACAACAAAATCAACGGGAACAAGGTTATTGTTAACGGTAATGCGAACATTATCAACTTTACCCAAAGGTTTCTTTGTAGAATGATCAGCAAGATTAACATCCAAATAACAATTTTTCGGCGGTGGCAAGTCAAGCATATTATAAATTTTCTTCGGCATAACGAAATACTTGCACCAAGATCACATAAAGCATTACAATCAAAATCTTTAACCTTCATCTTAATGATGGGCTCCCAACCATCTTCTAGCTTTTTAGGAATAGAGGCTTCGCGCTCTAGTTTCTCTTCTCTAGCTTTTATGAGAGCATTTGTAATATGATGCGTGAAAGCCAAATTTATAGCACTAGCATTAGGACTTTTAGCAAGTTTTTGCAAGAACTTTATAACTTCAGAGATGTGGCAATCATCAAAATTCAAACCATTATAATCTAAAGCAATGGGATCATCATCCCCAATGTTGGAAAAAATTTCAGCGGCTTTATCACGAGGCAATTTCAGCGGTTTTAGCGGTTTCGAGGCGAGTTTTCGCGCTTTGCATTAGAAGTGGAAACATTGCTAACACCAATTCTTTTATTAGTATGAGTAGGAGGTGCAGCAACATGTGTAGCATTAGCATTACTAGTGGTGGTAATAGTCCAAACTTTAGCTATATTCTTCTCTTTAGCTAGTTTTTCATTTTCTTCTTTATCCCACCTAGCACGCAGCCATTAATCTTATATTCTCATTAATTATAACTTGAATGGCATTTGCTGTAGTAGTAATTTTATTATGATAATTCTCATTAGGCAAAACTTTTGATTTCAAAAGATCAACATCAGCAGCAAGACTATCGACTTTAGAAGCAAGTATATCAATTTTCCCAAGCTTTTCTTCAACAGATTTGTTAAAAGCGAGTTTGTGTACCAATAAATTCTTTAAGCATGGCTTCAAGTCCAGGGGTGAGTTCCTATTATTGTTGTAAGAATTTCCATAAGAATTACCATAGCCGTTGCCATTATTATAAGGATATGGCCTATAGTTGTTACTAGAATTGTTCAGGTAAGCATTGTTGTTGAAATTATTATTTTTAATGAAGTTTACATCAACATGTTCTTCTTGTGCAACCAATGAAGCTAACGGAACATTATTAGGATCAATATTAGTCCTATCATTCACAAGCATAGACATAATAACATCAATCTTATCACTCAAGGAAGAGGTTTCTTCGACGGAATTTACCTTCTTACCTTGTGGAGCTCTTTCAGTGTGCCATTCGGAGTAGTTGATCATCATATTATCAAGAAGCTTTGTTGCTTCACCAAGAGTGATGGACATAAAGGTACCTCCAGCAGCTGAATCCAATAAATTCCGTGAAGAAAAATTTAGTCCTGCATAGAAGGTTTGGATGATCATCCAAGTAGTCGGTCCATGGGTTGGGCAATTTTTAACCAGAGATTTCATTCTTTCCCAAGCTTGAGCAACATGTTCAGTATCTAATTGTTTAAAATTCATTATGCTACTCCTCAAAGATATAACTTTAGCAGGGGGATAATATCTACCAATAAAAGCATCCTTGCATTTAGTCCATGAATCAATACTATTCTTAGGCAGAGATAGCAACCAATCTTTAGCTCTTCCTCTTAATGAGAAAGGGAACAATTTTAGTTTAATAATATCACCATCTACATCTTTATATTTTTGCATTTCGCATAGTTCAACAAAATTATTAAGATGGGCAGCGGCATCATCGGAACTAACACCGAGAAAATTGCTCTCGCATGATAAGATTAAGTAAAGCGAGGTTTAATTTCAAAGAATCCTGCTGTAGTAGCAGGTGGAGCAATAGGTGTGCATAAGAAATCATTATTATTTGTGGTTGTGAAGTCACACAACTTAGTATTTTCAGCGTTGGCCATTTTAGCAACGATAAATAAAGCAAACTAGATAAAGTAAATGCAAGTAAACTAATTTTTTTGTGTTTTCGATATAGCAAACAAGATAGCAAATAAAGTAAATCTAGCAACTAATTTTTTTGTATTTTGATTTAGTGCAGCAAACAAAGTAGTAAATAAAATAAAGCAAGACAAAAACAAAGTAAAGAGATTGAGAAGTGGAGACTCCCCTTGCGGCGTGTCTTGATCTCCCCGGCAACGGCGCCGGAAAATATGCTTGATGGCGTGTATTTCACACGTTCGTTGGGCAACCCCAAGAGGAAGGTATGATGAGCACAGCAGCAAGTTTTCCCTCGAGAAAGAAACCAAGGTTTATCGAACCGAGGAGGAGCCAAGAAGCACGTTGAAGGTTGATGGCGGCGGGATGTAGTGCGGCGCAACACCGGAGATTCCGGCGCCAACGTGGAACCTGCACAACACAACCAAACTACTTTGCCCCAACGAAACGAGTGAGGTTGTCAATCTCACCGAGCTTGCTGTAACAAAGGATTAACCGTATTGTGTGGAAGATGATTGTTTGCGAGAAAACGGTAGAACAAGTATTGCGGTAGATTGTATTTCGAGTAAAGAGAATTGGACCGGGGTCCACAGTTCACTAGAGGTGTCTCTCCCATAAGACGAACGGCATGTTGGGTGAACAAATTACGGTTGGGCAATTGACAAATAAAGAGAGCATGACAATGCACATACATATCATGATGAGTATAGTGAGATTTAATTGGGCATTACGACAAAGTACATAGACCGCCATCCAAGCTGCATCTATGCCTAAAAAGTCCACCTTCGAGGTTATCATCCGAACCCCCTCCGGTATTAAGTTGCAAGCAACGAGACAATTGCATTAAGTATGGTGCGTAATGTAATCAACAACTACATCCTTAGACATAGTATCAATGTTTTATCCCTAGTGGCAACGGCACAACACAACCTTAGAACTTTACATCACTTGTCCCGGTGTCAATGCGGGCATGAACCCACTATCGAGCATAAGTACTCCCTCTTGGAGTTACAAGCATCTACTTGGCCGGAGCATCTACTAGTAACGGAGAGCATGCAAGATCATAAACAACACATAAGCATAACTTTGATAATCAACATAACAAGTATTCTCTATTCATCGGATCCCAACAAACGCAACATATAGAATTACATATAGATGATCTTGATCATGATAGGCAGCTCACAAGATCCGACAATGATAGCACAATGGGGAGAAGACAACCATCTAGCTACTGCTATGGACCCATAGTCCAGGGGTAGACTACTCACACATCACACCGGAGGCGACCATGGCGGCGTAGAGTCCTCCGGGAGATGATTCCCCTCTCCGGCGGGGTGCGGAGAGCGATCTCCGGGATCCCCGAGATGGGATCGGCGGCGACGGCGTCTCGGTAATGTTTTCCGTATCGTGGCTCTCGGTGCTGGGGGTTTCGTCACGGAGGCTATTTGTAGGCGGAAGGGCAAGTCGAGAGGCGGCACGGGGGGCCCACACCACGGGGCCGCGCGGCCAAGGGGGCCGCGCCGCCCTAGGGTTTGGCCACCCCGTGGCCCCTCTTCGTCTCGTCTTCGGTCTTCGGAAGCTTCGTGAGAAAATAGGCCTCTGGGCTTTTATTTCGTCCAATTCCGAGAATATTTCTTTACTAGGATTTACTGAAACCAAAAACAGCGAGAAAACGACAAGCGGCACTTCGGCATCTTGTTAATAGGTTAGTTCCGAGAAAATGCACGAATATGATATAAAGTGTGCATAAAACATGTAGATAACATCAATAATGTGGCATGGAACACAAGAAATTATCGATACGTTGGAGACGTATCACTTGCATACTGTTAATCTCCATACGTTTTCTCAAGTCGATGCCTGTACATCGGCTGTGATTTTCTATATATATATATACCCTTTTCTTTTTTTTCTTGGCCGATTCTGAAATCGGCCCCCACATCTTACTGTCCATCATCCCACATGCTTGGGAAATATTTCTTGAGGTGTTGACCATTAACAGCCACGGGGAACTTTTCGCCGCTCAATTCCTCCGGCATGTATGCATTACCCTTCAGGGCCTGGGCAACTTTGTACGGACCGTGCCAATTAGGAGACCACTTGCCATATGCCTTATCCCTGGTTCCCAATGGCAACACGACTTCCCACACAAGATCACCAACTTGGAACTCCTTTGGCCTAACCTTTTTGTTGTAAGCACGAGCCACCACTGGCTTTGTTCTCCTTAATCTTCTCCAACGACCAAAGCCCGAGTTCTGTTGCGTCCTCAATAGTGTCGCTCATCAAAGCTGCATATTCTTCGGCTGTCGAGATCATTTGAAACGTGACACGTCTTGATCCAGCCGTAATTTCCCAAGGCAATACGGCCTCCTGTCCATAGACAAGTTGGTACGGCGAGGTCTTTATAGCTCCATGGCACGACATGCGGTAGGCCCATAATGCTTCTGATAACTTCTCGTGCCAATCCCGAGGGTTCTCGTCAATTTTCCGCTTGATCAGCTTGATCAGGCTCTGATTGGACGCCTCGGCCTGTCCGTTAGCTTGAGCATAGTATGGGGATGATCGGATCAGTTTAATCCCTACATCATCACAGAACTTCCTGAATTCTTTAGAAGTAAAGACCGAACCTCCATCGGTCGTGATAGTACGGGAATTCCAAACCTATGAATGACGTGTTCTTTCACAAACTTGATCACGTCCTCTGATTTCACCTTTTTCATAGGGACGGCTTCCACCCACTTGGTGAAGTAATCTGTGATAACCAAAATCCATTCATGTTTTTTACTTGATGCCGGATGGATTTTGCCGATCATATCCATCCCCCACCCCGAAACGGCCAAGGCTTGATGATGGGGTTCATCGGCGATGCTTGGCACCATCCGGATTTTTCCAAACATCCGACATGCTTGGCACCCCCTGTAATAATTGAAGCAATCTTCAAGCATAGTGGGCCAATAAAACCCTGATCGCCTGATCAACCACTTCATCTTATGAGCCGACTGATGTGTTCCACAGGCGCCTTCATGCACCTCATGTAAGAGCCGATTAGACTCAGTCGGTCCTAGGCACTTGAGTAGCAACCCTTCCAATGTCCTGTAGAACATATCGTCTCCTATAAGGACATACTTCATGGCTCTGTATCTTACCCGTTTAGGTGCCCCCGAGCCGAATCTTTCAAATAATCGAAGATCTCGGCTCTCCAATCATTACTGTTCCGGGAATTGTATCCGAACTTCCGATCCGTCGGCTATATCTATGTAGCTCGACGCCATTTGTGCGAGATTGTTGGCATCGGTATTCCGGGACCTTGGGATCCAATTAAATTTGATGTACCGGAACTGTGTCATCAACTCACGGCATTCCACCCAATATGGGAACAGCGATTCACTTTCGCAATTATATTCCTCCGTGAGCTGGTTAATCACCAACTTTGAGTCTCCAAAGAGCTCTACAGCTTCTGCTCCAGCTTCCAATAGCAATT
This sequence comes from Lolium rigidum, assembly GCF_022539505.1. Taxonomy (NCBI): domain Eukaryota; kingdom Viridiplantae; phylum Streptophyta; class Magnoliopsida; order Poales; family Poaceae; genus Lolium; species Lolium rigidum. Next base: position 209,063,276 of record NC_061508.1, read on the forward strand.
CCATTCCCTTACGTATTGCCTCATATTCTGCTACGTTGTTGGTGCAAGGGGTAGATAATCGATGGAGAAGGAGTATTCGCCCCCGAGGCGACACGAGCGAGAATGCCGATGCCGCAACCATCGTCACAAACCGATCCATCGAAGAACATAGCCCATGCACGTATGGATAGTGCTGCTATATTGGTGCTGATCCGTTCAGCGATGAGATCGGCCAACGCTTGGCCCTTGAGCGCCTTCGCAGGCTGGTACCGGAGATCAAATTCGACGAGCGCAAGCATCCATTTACCGAGTCGGCCTTTCAAAACAGGGGCCGACAACATGTGTTTGACGACGTCTGATTTACGGATGACGATGATCTCTGCCGTCGGAAGGATGTGATGAAGCTTGGTGCGAGGTGAAGAATAAGCGAGAGGCAAAGTTTCTCGACCTCGGGGTATCTTGTCTCCGCGTCCGGCATCCTTCTGCTGAGGTAGAAAACGACTCTCTCAACGCCATCGTAAAGTTGCACCACCACGAAGCAATGGACGTGTCGGCCCTGCGACGGGTAGATGTAGAATGGCTCTGTCTTGCTTGGGGCGGAACTAGCACGGGCGGCGTTGTCGGATATCGCTTAATTTCATCAAACGCACGTTGCTTGTTACGCCCCCAATGAAACTCGTCGTCGGATTTAGTCTTCACCGGCGCCATGAACGGCTCGATTCGTCCGACAGATTAGAGATGAACCGCCGGACGAAATTGATCTTGCCGATGAGGCGTTGAAGCTCCTTTTTCGTGGTCGGCGGCTGCATGGTACGCACCGCCTCCCGACTTTTCGGGCCGATCTCAATTCCCCGTTCATGAACCGAGAAAACCTAGGAATTGACCAGCCGTCACGCCAAAGGCACACTTCTTCGGATTCATTCTCAGCCCGAATTTCCGAGTCCGGTCTAGGACGCGCCGTAGATCGTCCAAGTGCCCCTCCATGGAGACTGATTTGACCACCACGTCGTCGATATAGATCTCCACCAACTTGCCGATCAGATCATGAAATATATAATTCATGGCTCGTTGGTACGTTGCACCGGCATTCTTCAACCCAAAGGTCATGACCACGTACTCGAACAAGCCTACGCCCACTGGTACCCTGAATGCGGTCTTGTGTATGTCTTCCGGAGCCATGAAAATCTGATTATAACCGGCGTTGCCATCCATGAAGCTCAACACCTTGTGGCCAGCAGCGGCGTTTATCAATGTTTCCGCCACGGGCATCGGATATTCGTCCTTTGGGGTAGCTCGTTAAGATCTCGGAAATCGATGGCCACGCGCCATCGGCCGTCCTTCTTCTCCACCGGAACGATGCGGGAGATCCACTCAGCATACCTGCATGGCTCGATGAATCCGGCGGCCAACATTTTCTCAATCTCCTTCTTGACTTCTTCCGGAATCTCGGCCCTCATCCGACGTGCTCGTTGTTGGAACGGCCGAAATCCTTTCTTCGGGGGAGGCGATGCTCAATGATGCTCCTGTCCAAACCAGGCATCTCTGTGTAATCCCATGCAAAGCGATGCGGGTATTCCTTCAACGGGGCTATCATCTGTCCCCGAGCTGCGGATCTAACTTCTTGCCGATAAAAGTAGGTCGAGGCTTATCCCCGGGACCGATGTCGACTTCCTCTAGCTCATCGGCTGATGTGAACCCGTACCCTAGCTTCCCGTCACTGTGAGGTCGACGCCGCATACTTGGGAGAGCGGGTGATACGGATACAACGGGCCGATTACTAGCGTCGGCTTCTACCTTGATCATCACCGAGGATGTTTTGGCGGTGTCGGGGCCGATCACATGGAGCAGCCTCTTCCTTGTCTTCGCCACGAGAGCGGTTGCCCTCGCCTTTATCTTCATCAAGGGGGTGCCCCAGTTCTATCATGTTGATGTTGAACGGATGTCCTGGTTGGCACCTCCCAGGGTGAGTACCGTTAATCCTGTCAACGGTACGCGCCGGTGAATTATGCGCTCCTGGTGCCGCCGATGTGCGCGACAACGGCAGACGGGGCTGGAGTGGCACTTTTCCTTGGTAGGTCCTGAGAGCTGGCTCTAACAAAGAGTGCTGATTCTTCATGACCTCCTTGATCATCCGAACGGCGACATGCTCCAAAGTATTCACCAGGCTCTCGGAATGGAGACGCAACGAGTGAGCCACCATGCCACCAATCTCATGGCGTACGGCCCTGGTACGTTCCTCTGACGGGACGGATAGGTCCACTTCATCGAGTGCGCCTTCCGGTGAGAACTCCTTCCGCCTGACGTCATGCGAACGGGTTCTGTGATATGAGCCGATGAGGTCGGCTTCGAGGGTAGCCTTGATCTCGTTATATTGTTTCTTGAGCTTGTCAGGCAGCTCCTCGTAGGTGACTGGCGTGCCGTCCGCCATCTCAGATGTAGATGGCGATGTGGTTGATGTAGACGATTGTCCCACCGGGCGTGCCAGAATGTGTTGACTGCCAAAACCCACCGGCGGGCAGCGGCCTTGTCAACACCGTAGAGCCGGGAAGAGCCTAGAGCCGCGGCTGGCTGAGACCCCTCCGAGCGACGGCCCGTAATGCTCTTCTGGTCACACGCGGCGATGCGAAGTGCAAGGGCGTGCCACCTGACCTATACCTGGTCGGGGAAGGTGATGGGGATGCCTCGCTTAGTTTCTGCCGGGGCATACATGTAAACATTAAATACGAGCCTCGATCGGCTCTCGAGGTTATCCTGTGAATCGGCTCAAAGAGCCGATCCACCCATGATTCGTACGGGGTGCACGAATACTTGGTGGTCCTGCTTGATCAAGATAGAGCTAATGAGATCTACGACGATTTAGGGTTTTCACCGCATAATCGGATCATCCTACTCCAGGTTGGGCCTCGCGGCCACGCACGGTGCTCGTAAGCCGATCCTAAACAAGGCCTAAAAACCAACATGAAGTTGATCCTCGGAACATCCTGTTTAGGACTTGCGAACGCCACCCTACGTCCCACCAGGCGTGCCAGAATGTGTTGACTGCCAAAACCCACCGGCGGGCAGCGGCCTTGTCAACACCGTAGAGCCGGGAAGAGCCTAGAGCCGCGGCTGGCTGAGACCCCTCCGAGCGACGGCCCGCAATGCTCTTCTGGTCACACGCGGCGATGCGAAGTGCAAGGGCGTGCCACCTGACCTATACCGGTCGGGAAGGTGATGGGGATGCCTCGCTTAGTTTCTGCAGGGGCATACATGTAAACATTAAATACGAGCCTCGATCGGCTCTCGGGTTATCCTGTGAATCGGCTCAAAGAGCCGATCCACCCATGATTCGTACGGGGTGCACGAATACTTGGTGGTCCTGCTTGATCAAGATAGAGCTAATGAGATCTACGACGATTTAGGGTTTTCACCGCATAATCGGATCATCCTACTCCGGAGTTGGGCCTCGCGGCCACGCACGGTGCTCGTAAGCCGATCCTAAACAAGGCCTAAAAACCAACATGAAGTTGATCCTCGGAACATCCTGTTTAGGACTTGCGAACGCCACCCTACGTGCCCACTGGATCCTCCCCCCTTTGTAAGGCCTAACTATTGCGAGATATTAAACTAATCCTTGTAGAACAAGGAGCAATCGCAACGGATCAGATCTACTAAATAATGATCAAGCGGGGTGCCGCCCCCACACCTGAGATAGGTGTGAGGGTGGCTAGATATGCAAGGGTTGCACTACGTAAGCATGCTTAAACGAAGAACAATGCTAACCCTAACACATCTGTGATAACTACGTTGCTCGCCATCAAAAGCGCTTCAGTACGAGCAACGCATGAACAACGTGGGGCTTGTGCTGCCTAGATCGCAAGATGCGATCTAGGCAGCATGTCGCTTACCTGATAGAAACCCTCGAGACGAAGGAGTTGGCGATGCGCCGAGATTGGTTTGTTTTGGGTTGAACGTGAGTTGTTGTTTATTCCATAAACCCTAGATACATATTTATAGTCCAGCGGACTTTCTAATGTGGGCGTGCACCAAACCGTGCACGAGTAAGATTCTATCTCTAAACTAAGATACGATCTAATATGTTACAGATACACGGGCAATTAAGCCCAACTTGGTATAAAAGGCCGATCCACATACTTCTTCTATATATATTTCTTCACGTCCATCTCGATCGCGGCCCACCTCTGACTTGGTCAAATCCTGGTGATAACAGATAATACTTTATCTCCCATATGCGATAACTCTAATGATGCTTCTGATATTCCAAATCCACCTACTGAAAGTATTCCCTTCAAGATACCTATGAAAATTGTTGAACTTGCTATGAACAATTGCTATTTTGGAGATGGGACTGCCCATCCTAGTGATCATTTACTCCTTATACATGAATTATGCGAGTGGTTCGAGAGTGCAGGCATTTCAAAGGGCCAAATTAAGAGGAAGCTATTCTCTATATCTCTGAAGGGCAGAGCTGCGGAATGGTATAAGATGCTGAAGAATGGTCGATCTATTGGTTGGGAGGAAATTGTACCTCTCTTTTATTCTAAATTTTATCCTCCTCATGAAGTGCATGTTGATAGGAATTACATTTATAACTTTTATCCTCGTGATGGAGAGAGTATTTCCCAAGCATGGGGGAGATTGAAGTCATTAATGCTCAAATGCCCCATTCATGAGCTCCCCCGTAATGTTATTACTAATAATTTTTATGCAAGGCTTTCAGGACACCACAAGGACTATCTAGATGCCTGTTTGGAGGGATCTTTCACAAGCAAGGAAGTTGAAGTTAGATGGGATCTTCTTGAAAGAATTCAAAGCAATACTGAATATTGGGAGAATGACAAAGGTAAAGAATCAGGTATAAACTATGAATATGAATGCATTAAGTCTTTCATTGAAACTGCTGATTTTCAAGAGCTTAGTGCTAAATATGGTTTTGATCCTCAAATTATGGTCGATTGCTATAGAGCCTTTGCTTCTCATATTAATGTTCCTAAAGAAAATTGGTGCATGTATCATGAACCTTTTAAAGACACGTGCATGGAAAAAGAAATTGTTGTTAATGATTGCAATAAACATGCCCAAACTTCTGAAAATACTATTTCTTATAAGCATGTTAATTTTTGTGGAATGCATAGACCTTGTGGAATTAATCAAATTGAAGATGAATATTGTATCCATCATAGGGATGAAAAAACTAGAAAGTGGTCTAGGGCTCTAGATGATCTTGGTGAAAAAGTTTGTGCCCTCTATCCTTTTATTTGTGAACTTTGCCATAGAGTGGGTCATTTTAATTTTCAATGCTCCTCCAATGATAATTCAAACCTCATGGGTGCTGCAAATTTGTATTGTGATGATGAAATTACTCCTAATCAGCATGATGAACTTACTTTATTTTTGTGGTGTGAAGAGTTATCAAGAAAAATTTCTTTGTTAGATATGAATGATATTGATATTAATAGTGTCCTGCATGGGTGTCTTTCTTATTGCATTGATAATTGCCATACAAATACTTACATACAAAATATTTTAGAAGATGACACTTTGCCAAAATATGATAGGACCGTTGTGTGTTTTGAACTTATTAATGAAAAGGAGGAATCCTCCCAAGTTTCTTCTATTGTTTCTGGAAATAAATCAGGATATGTGGAGAAGCCTCCCATCAAGCCTTTCCCTCCTAAAGAAGGGAACGAGGAGAAGGAGGAGAAGAAGAAGAAGGGAACGAAGAAGAAGAAGAAGAGGGGGAATAAAAAGAAAGAGGTAACGGCATATCCTCGCGTGTATGAGATAACGATAGGTAACCGTAAGTATGTTGCTCCTAATGATTATTATGATAATGAATCTGAGTACAATGATCTTCCTATGCCCTTTACCTACATTAGTGATCATGATATACAAGAGCACACTACTTTTGATATTGAAAATCTCTGGGAAACAAATTCTGAAAATGATGATGTTAATAATTGCCATAGTATTAGTACTATCCATGCTTCTTTCCATAATGATATATAAAGCTCTAAGCTTGGGGATGAGGTGTTTGAAAATCCTTTGCTACTGATGATTATATGTTTGATACATCTCCTTCTAGTAACAATGATGGTATGGTTACAGATGAACATACTGTGGAAGATAACTATTCTATTTCTTATGATGACACTATGCCTCCAATCTTTGACAATTATTATAAAGAATGCTATGACACAGGTTATAATTATCCTTATGAAACTTGTAATAGTTATGTTGGGATTGCCAAAAACCATTCCCTTAGTATGCAACTTGTTTACCATGTTCAAATTCTTGATAATGATCCTGTTTCAATTATTATTAATGAGAAGAGTTTTTCTTATGCCAAAATTAATGATAATTTTATGCATATGAACCATGATAAGAATGTTTTAAGTGATGGTTATATTGTGGATTTCATCAATGATGCTACTGAAAGTTATTATGAGAGAGGGAAACATGGTTATATGCATCTTAATAATATTAAGTTTCCCCTCTTTATGTTGAGAATCTTGAAGTTACTCGAGTTTTATCTTCCTATGCTTGTCACTTTGTTCTTCATGAATTTATTTGTGAACAAGATTCCTTTTCATAGGAAGTGGGTTAGGCTTAAATTTGTTTTATACTTGCTTTTTGATGCCCTCTTTGCTCCAACTCTCATCCTTATGTGAGCATCATTAAAATTACTGAGCCCATCTTAATGGCTATAAAGAAAGCGCTTCTTGGGAGATAACCAATGTTTTTATTTTGCTACTATTTTGTTGTGTCTTGGAAGTTGTTACTACTGTAGCAACCTATCCTTATCTTTACTTTATTGCATTGTTGTGCCAAGTAAAGTCTTTGATAGTAAGGTTGATACTAGATTTGGATTACTGCGGAGAAACAGATTTCTTGCTGTCACGAATTTGAGTAGACCTCTCTGTAGGTAACTCAGAAAAATCTTCCATATTTCGTGTGTGATCCTCAGATATGTACGCAACTTTCATTCAATTTGATCTTTTTCATCTGAGCAAGTTAAGTGCCCCTGAAAAATTCGTCTTTACGGACTATTCTGTTTTGACAGGTTCTGCCTTTTATTTCGCATTGCCTCTTTTGCTATGTTGAATGGATTTCTTTGTTCCATTAACTTTTAGTAGCTTGTGCAATGTCCAGAAGTGTTAAGAATGATTATGTCACCTCTGAATATGTGAATTTTTGATTATGCACTAACTCTCTAATGAGTTTGTTTTGAGTTTGGTGTGAAGGAAGTTTTAAAGGATCAAGAGAGGAGGATGATACAATATGATCAAGAAGAGTGAAAAGTCTAAGCTTGGGGATGCCCTTGTGGTTCATCCCTGCATATTTCAAGAAGACTCAAGCATCTAATCTTGGGGATGCCCAAGGCATCCCCTTCTTCATCGACAACTTATCAGGTCACCTCTAGTGAAACTATATTTTCATTCCGTCACATCTTATGTGCTTTACTTGGAGCGTCTGTATGCTTTTATTTTTGTTTTTGTTTGAATAAAATCGGATCCTAGCATTCTTTGTGAGGGAGAGAGACACGCTCCGCTTGTTCATATGAACACTGGTGTTCTTAGCTTTACTTTTAATGTTCATGGCGAAGGTTGAAACTGCTTCGTTCATTGTTATTTGGTTGGAAACAGAAAATGCTTCATGTGGTAGTTGGTATATTGTCTTGAATAATTTGATACTTGGCAATTGTTGTGCTCAAATAGATCATGTTTAAGCTCTTGCATCATGTACTTTGCACCTATTAATGAAGAACTACCATAGAGCTTGTTGAAATTTGGTTTGCATGATTGGTCTCTCTAAAGTCTAGATATTTTCTGGTGAAGTGTTTGAACAACAAGGAGACAGTGTAGAGTCTTATAATGCTTGCAATATGTTCTTATGTAAGTTTTGCTGTACCGATTCATACTTGTGTTTGCTTCAAACAACCTTGCTAGCCAAAGCCTTGTACTGAGAGGGAATACTTCTCGTGCATCCAAATCCTTGAGCCAAAAACTATGCCATTTGTGTCCACCATACCTACCTACTATGTGGTATTTCTCTGCCATTCCAAAGTAAATTACTTGAGTGCTACCTTTAAAATTTCATTCTTTTTCTTTGCAATACATAGCTCATGGGAAAATAGCTTAAAAACTATTGTGGTAAAGAATTTGTTACTTATGTATCTTATTTCTTATAAGTTGCTTGTTGAGCGGTAACAATGTTTCTGGGGACGCCATCAACTATTACACCTTTGTTGAATATCATGTGAGTTGCTATGAATGTTCGTCTTGTCTGAAGTAAGGGTGATTTATCATGATCAAATGGTTTGAGTATGCATATTGTTAGAGAAGAACACTGGGCCGCTAACTAAAGCCACGAATCATGGTGGAAGTTTCAGTTTGGACATTAATCCTCAATCTCTTATGAGAATATTATCTGTCGTTGAATGCTTAAGCATTAAAGAGGAGTCCATTATCTGTTGTCTATGTTGTCCCGGTATGGATGTCCTTAGTTGAGATCTATCAAAAACGAGAAATCAAATGCGATCTATCTCCTTGGACCTTTGTACAGGCGGCATAGAAGTACCCCTTTGTGACACTTGGTTGAAACATATGTTATGCAATGATAATCCATGTAAATCCAAGCTAATTAGGACAAGGTGCGAGCACTATTGGTATTCTATGCATGAGGCTTGCAACTTATAGGATGTCTTATGCATAACACATATGAATTACTACCGTTGACAAAATTGTTTCTATGTTTTCAAAATGAAAAGCTCTAGCACAAAAATAGTAATCCATGCTTCCCTCTGCAAAGGCCCTTTCTTTTACTTTATGTTGAGTCAGTTTACCTACTTCCTTCTATCTTAGAAGCAAACACTTGTGTCAACTGTGTGCATTGATTCCTACATACTTGCTTATTTGCACTCATCATATTACTTTGTGTTGACAATTATCCATGAGATATACATGTTAAAGTTGAAAGCAACTGCTGAAACTTATATCTTCCTTTGTGTTGTTCAAAATTTTCTACTAAGAATTTATTGCTTTATGAGTTAACTCTTATGCAAGACTTATTGATGCTTGTCTTGAAAATACTATTAATGAAAAGTCTTTGCTATATGATCAATTGTTTAGTCATTATCTTTACCCATTGCTTTGAATCACTTCATTCATCTCATATGCTTTACAATAGTATGATCAAGATTATGTTAGTAGCATGTCACTTCAGAAATTATCCTTGTTATCGTTTACCTACTCGAGGGCGAGTAGGAACTAAGCTTGGGGATGCTTGATACGTCTCCAACGTATCTATAATTTCTTATGTTCCATGCTAGTTTTATGACAATATCTACATGTTTTATCCATACTTTATATCGTTTTGATGCATTTTCCGGAACTAACCTATTAACAAGATGCCGAAGTGCCGGTTCTGTTTTCTCGCTGTTTTTGGTTCCGTAAAGGCTGTTCGGGCAATATTCTCGGAATTCGACGAAACAAAAGCCAAACATCTTATTTCACCGAGACGGACCAGAACACCGAAGGAGAGCCGGAGAGGAGGCCCAGGGCCCCCAGACCACAGCGCGGGTGGCCCCCTGGCCGCGCCAGCCTATGGGGAGGGGGCCCCCTGGCCCCTCCGACTCCGCCTCTTCGCCTATATAACCCCTCGTGACCTAAAACCCGACACCAATTGACGAAACTCCAGAAAGACTCCAGGGACGCCGCCGCCATCGCGAAACTCCGTTTCGGGGGACAGAAGTCTCTGTTCCGGCACGCCGTCGGGACGGGGAATTGCCCCCGGAGTCATCTCCATCGACACCACCGCCATCTTCATCGCCGTTGTCTGTCTCCCATGATGAGGAGGGAGTAGTTCTCCCCGAGGCTGAGGGCTCTACCGGTAGCTATGTGGTTCATCTCTCTCTCCCATGGTGTGATCTTTATGTGATCATGAGCTTTGTATCACTATTAATCTATGTGCTACTCTAGTGATGTTATTAAAGTAGTCTATTCCTCCTCCATGATGTAATGTTGACGAGTGTGTGCATCATGTAGTACTTGGCGTAGGTTATGATTGTAATCTCTTGTAGATTATGAAGTTAACTATTACTATGATAGTATTGATGCGATCTATTCCCCGTTTCATAGCTATTGTTGACAGTGTGTATGCTATGTTAGTACTCGGTCTAAATTGCAACGGTCTATTATGCACTCTAGAGGTTACTTTAATATGAACTCCGGATGTTCTTGTTTACTCCGGCTTGAGGTGTGCTTTTATAGCCCTACACAATGAATGGTGTTTGTTATCCAACAAGAGAGTGTTTGAAGTAGCACAAGTGAAGAGAAGTTATTTATTTATGTGATCATTGTTGAGAGTGTCCACTAGTGAAAGTATGATCCCTAGGCCTTGTTTCTAAGCATTGAAACACCATTTCCAACAAGTTCTGTTACATGTTTGCTTGCTGCCATCTTTATTTCAGATTGCAATTACTACTTACAATCATCCATTATACTTGTATTTCACTATCTCTTCGCCAAACTAGTGCACCTATACATCTGACAAGTGTATTAGGTGTGTTGGGGACACAAGAGACTTCTTGTATCGTAATTGCAGGGTTGCTTGAGAGGGATATCTTTGACCTCTACCTCCCCGAGTTCGATAAACCTTGGGTGATTCACTTAAAGGAAACTTGCTGCTGTTCTACAAACCTCTGCTCTTGGAGGCCCAACACTGTCTACAGGAATAGAAGCGTGCGTAGACATCAGAGATCTCCACCACCACCGACACCACACCGTCATGCTGTCGGGATTCCGAGGAGGATCTACCCGCTGCCCGCTGGAACGGGGAGAAGGACGTCGTCATCAACACCGAAAGTGTGACCGAGTACGGAGGTGCTGCCCGACTGTGGCACCGTCAAGATCTTGTACGCGCTTTTGAAAGCGGCAAGTGATCATCTTCAGCAACAACGAGATCTAATCTCGTAGGCTTTGGAAATCTTCGAGGGTTAGTCTCATGATCTTCTCGTTGCTATCATATTCTAGATTGGATCTTGGCTTGTTATTCGTTCTTGCGGTAGGAAATTTTTTGTTTTCTATGCTACGAATCCCATCACTATCCCCTCTCGTGTAGGCTCGAGGGCACCAACCCGCTGGCAAACAAGAACCACACATGGCTGGAAAACCTAGCAATTAGAGGACTACCGACCGAACACAACTTCACGGTCACATAAAATCAGACTACACCGCCACCAACCAACACACTACTTGTTCACTGCCCCTCAGTCCCAAGGCAACCTCTCCAAGGAGGAAATAATGCCAGATTGCTTTCTCCGACCAATCCGAGGGATTTAGTTTTTTTTCTCAGGAACATTGGAGGATGGATGGAAGGTGGACCTCGACGCCACATTCAAGGAGGGGATGGTGCTCAAAGCATCATCGCCATCATGACAGCCACCTCCGACCAAAGATTTCCACTGGACCAGAGCCCCCACCCCAACAATCCAAACTAGGCTCCAAATCAAGCAAACATATGTCGGGAAATAAAACATGTGATGAAATTTTTGAAGCATATATCGGCGCTGTGAAACTTGTATAGTAGACTACAAAACATGTGACAACCAACTCCTAAATAAAAACCTAAAAAAATTAATGTAATGAAAATTTTGAAGCATATAAGATTAGTGGAATGAAAACCACAAATTTTTGTATGTCAGGTGTTGAGAAGTATAAGATAACAAACCGTCTGAAATTTATCATGTGAGAAAGAATCACGTGAAAAAAAATCACGTAGAAAATCATGCTCCAGAGTAGATTCATCGGTATTAAGACATACCAGTGTTCACTAAAGGTGGCAACATTAACATATAAGCTATATGAATAATTAATACTAATTTGCTTAATTTTCCACATATCCCTCATCCTCGCTTGTTGATTCCGTTGGTCTTCCTCTCCTCCGGTGGCCGATTTCCGCGACAGAAGATGGGGGAGACCATGGATTTTCATACTTGAGGTGATAGTCTAGTTTGCTAGGTTTATGTCTCCTTGTATCATGTCCAGATGGAGGATTCAATGACCTAATGGGGGTAGAGACATAGAGTCGTATACCATGTTGCTTCCACCTCTGGTCCCGACACACAATGGTGGTCTCGCCAATAAAGATCATGTGTTGGCATTTTAGCGTTGGTTTGGGGTTGGTTCTCTGCATCCGGCATTCGCCATATTCTCTAGGTCATCGTTAGGGTCTTTTGGCAACGTCTAGTGATTTCGTGGGGTCTCCCTAGTTCCAACAATGGGGAAAAGGTGCGACATCAAGCTAGGCTTACGCCGAGGCATTAATTTGTGTAGGTAGGAGATGACAATGAGTTTCTCTTACATGTTGTTGTAATTTCATTTTTGTTTGGGGTATACTAGTAAGGCTCACACTTGTCTAAAATATAACTCCTGGCCTTAAAAAAAACATTGCTACCTCGGCCCTCACCTGGTTTGGATCGAGCTTTGGCATTTCTATCGACATCTCAATTTCGATTGCTAATTGGTGATTTCTATCTCTGCAAGAGGGAAGTGAAGAGGTTCACTCATAAAAGTATGTTGTCTTGGAGATTCTCGTTGCTTGGAAAATTCAGTGAAAGCTGAACACCAATGTATTTGAGGGTTCTTTCTCGGTGCCACATAACAACATTGCCATAATCAACCATAAAGTCCTTATTTGATCAATCGTGGTCTATATTTTTCTGCGTTTTAGTACAATAATTATAATAATCACGGAGCCTTTTCTTTTCCTTTTATAAAAAGGAAACCAGAAGTTGAAACAACCTGCGTGATTATGCTCGTGCGCTAGCAACACCACGACACACACGTTCACCATCCAACATTATCCTCCCATCACGATACCAGGTAAAATGGTACTACTTAAGCGAATGTGCTTTCTACGAACTTGCAGCGTGCCGCTACTCTCTTCATCTTCGCTCTTTCACGCTCTCTCCTTAGCCCACATCCCCTCCAAACGTACCACCACTGACCCCATGATCCTCTCCCCTCGCCTTTCCATCGCGGACCCTCCTCTCACCCACTTCATGTCTCTACTCCTTTGTTGTTGCCGCAGTTCGCTGCCGATATCATCACCTACCGACGGGTTAGGTTGCGTGTCTAGCTGCCGATGTCCCGCTGTCCCAAGCTTCACCACGGGTCACTATGTCTCCAAGGTTTCCATCATCATCACCTCGCCGTCGGTCAGCCCCTTCCTGTTCTTTCTTTCTTCACCCCCCTCCCTCTTTTCCGCCCCTCTCCATTTTCCACTCATTTTTAGGGCTGTCACACGGCGCAAGGATTTTGTGATAACATTAACACCGAAAATAATTCGAAATAAAAAAAAGGAGGAAAATAAGCATTTACCATTGTCCATGCACCATCGCTTGACACTGGACCACACTGCCAACAGTATGGCACTCGCATTTCCATGTGCGCGCAGAAAAAAACATGGTAGGAGAACCACCTCCGAACAAGAACCCAAACGAAAAGAACGGATCAAAATTGATCTGAGAAAAAGCCGAAGGACTACGGAGCTTTTATGTTGTGCAGATCCCCAAGCAAGAGGCGTGCCGCACTGTGCTCCATTCCTCGTGAGCCGGGAAGCTAAGGTAAGGGGGGAGAGGAGCCTGAGGGAGGGCGGGCGCTGCTTCGTGGTGGGTTTTGCGGGGGGTTTAGGAAGGTTCCGGGAAATGGAGATGGCTCTCCGGCCGCGGAGTCCTCTCTGCCCTCGGGGCACGCAGGCTCTCGTCGTCCGGCCGGCCGGCAGCGGCGGCCTTGCGCAGGTATGATTATGTTCTTGTTTCCCTGTTTCTCGTATGGTTCGGTTGTTGATCAGATTGATTCACGGAATGTAGTTTGATTGGGAATTCTTTGTGGCATGATTGATCATTTGTTCTGGGTCGATGACGATCTGTTTCGTTTCTATTTGGGGAATCAAGGTGAATTTGGCTCCGGTTTTTTTTCCTGGGATTTCTTGCGCTTTATAGGATAATTTCGATGTGCTGTTCGAAAAAAAATATTTGCTTATTGTGGTGGCCAAGATGCATACTGGCTGAAAGCGACCTGATTTAATTATTGTTGGAAAACGTAGAGACGTGAACTCTGCTCTATGCGTTGAAATTGTTCCTGGAATTGGTGTTTCGGTCTGCATGATCATGGAAAGGCTTCGTGTTAGTGTTAATGCTTGTAAATTTAGAGAGAAAATTTCATGCCAAGGCGTTTCAGAAAAAGAAAGAAAAAATCGTTGCAGGAAAAGGTGGAGGGATTTGGGGTGAATATGCTTTGTCCGCACATTGTATGTTTGTTCATACTTCATACCTGCAGTCATTTATGCACATTTTCTGCGATGAAGTTATTTCCAAATATGGTGTGAGCGTTGCCAACTTTGTATTAGTTGCTCTTTGGCTGCCAGTGAAGTGAGTGAATTAGTAGTTGGAATTGGGCTGAAACATTATCACGGAAGCGATACAAAATGGATTATATCATTTCTATTGCATCAGAAAAAAACTATTGGTGCTGAGAAGGGAGGTCAGAAGGCAATTCAGTAGTACAATATTCTGAGTGGCATAAATAATTTTGTAGTGATTAAAATGACGTTGAGATCCAGTTCCAATTGTTCATAAATTCCATTTTTATTCGCTGAACCATTACTCCATAAGAAGATTTCCTTTTTGTGTCTAAACATTTTTCGATAAAGGGCGCTTTATTACTCAAATAGTTTTGAAGCAATACACCCAGCCTCTGCATAACCAGGATGCACACAGCCGTTCAAAGAACCAAAAGTTTAACAAAAGAATAAAATAGGTGACGGACATAGGCTAATCCTCATTTGCTTCAATTCGCCTATTGTGTTGCCACCCATGTTGGGAAATAAACTCCTTCGCCGTGTTCTCCAAACGTGTAGACACCTCCGTAAAGAGATCGCGGTCCTCCAAGCGTTGGAGTGGCGACCATGAACGGAGCAAAGCCGTAACGCGGTAGACAACCTACAAGAGAGAAGAAGATATGTCATTAAAAACCTTGTCATTTCTACATAGCCAGAGCGACCATACAACAACAATCGCTCCCACTCGGATAAGTGTTTTGTACCTAGCGTCAACCCCATTTAGCCAATTGCCAAAAATATTTGTAATGCTACGAGGTGGATATAAGGTAGAACCTATCCGAATGATTGACCATATAGACCTAGCAACTGGACAATTGAAGAAAAGATGTTTTATTGTCTCTTGTTCATGACAAAAAACACATTTCGTACAGCCATGCCAATTGCGTTTGGCAAGGTTATCCTTAGTAAGAATCACACCTCGACGAAGATACCATGCAAAAACCTTCGTTTTCAGAGGTATCTTCATCTTCCAGATGTACTTATTATTCATGATCGGTTGACTGGGTATAATTAAAGCCTTGTACATGGAGCTAACCGAGAATTTACCATTCTTGGTTAGATTCCAGCGAAACTCATCAGCCCCTTGGACCAACTGGATTGAAGCTAACCTCTGTAGCAATTCATTCCATGAAACCAGTCTAGGACCAGTGATATCTCGCCTGAACGACATAGAGGGTGGAGTGGTTTCCATTACCTTTTGCAAGGTATCACTCTTGTGTCGAACAATGTTTACAAAGACGGATATTGTTCGCGGAGAGTGGTTGTACCCAACCATCTATCCTCCCAGAACCTTATCTCCGACCCATTCCTAATGGAGAACGAACCAAACGGGAAAAAGTACTTTTTGGTTGCCATAATGCCAGCCCAAAAGTGTGAATCTCCTGGTTTCCAATAAACCTGCGTAATAGTTGCTGCCATCTACCATCCTCAGTTAACAACCTGGCAAGCCATTTTCCTAGCAAGGCCTTGTTTTTAACTTCAAGATCATGAACCCCTAGTCCACCTTGATCTTTTGGGCGGCAAACAACACTCCATTTGTTCAACCGATATTTTTTCTTCTCATTATCCCCTTGCCAAAAGAATCTTGATCGGAAATAATCCAATCTATGTAAGACTCCTTTAGGCAACTGGAAGAAAGAAATCATATACAGTACCATATTTGTAAGTACTGAATTAATGAGAACTAATCTTCCACCGAGGGATAAAAGTTTTCCTTTCCAACTACTCAGGCGTTTCTGGAGTCTTTCCTCGACAATTTTCCACTCAGCTAGAGTAAGCCTCCGGTAATGTATCGGAATGCCAAGATAGCTGATTGGAAAACATCCCAACCCACATCCGAATAATTCGGCATATAGGTTGGCATCGTCTTTGGCCTCACCGAAACAGAACAATTCACTTTTATGGAAGTTTATCTTTAGTCCGGACAATTGCTCAAAAGCTGAGAGAATTAACTTCAGATTTCTCGCCTTATCCAAATCATGATCCATAAATAGAATTGTGTCATCGGCGTATTGAAGGATAGATAAACCCCCATCAACCAAATGAGGGACTACCCCTTCAATCTGACCATCAAGTTTAGCTCGCTCAATTATAATAGCAAGCATATCCGCCACAATGTTAAACAACAATGGGGATAGGGGACCGCCTTGCCTCAAACCTTTTTTGTCCGGAAATATCTACCAACGTCATCATTGACCTTTATGGCAACACTTACTCCAAAAACAAAGTTATTAATTTCCTGAGCGTCTGCTGAAGGAAAGACCACTTAACCTTATCATAGGCTTTTTCAAAGTCGATTTTGAGTATTACCCCATTCAACTTTTTGCGGTGCATCTCATGTATTGTTTCGTGCAAAGTGACATCTAGGATGTATCTACCTTGCATGAAAGCCGTCTAAGATGGAAGTACCACTCCATCTAAACATGTTGTGCTAAAAAACTTACTTCTCCTTTTGTTTTTCAGACTTCCTTGCTGACTAGCAGATTTACTCGAAGCAGGATTGCCGGATGCATGGCATCAAGTTCAGGTTTGGGCAGTAATTTATCAAAATTTTATTAAGTATATTGGATGCTCTTCATGTTCGTCCAACTTGGATCATGCAGATTCTCCCAAAAGGAAATCAAGGAGGATGGTATCTCCTCAGGTTAAAGTCATTTCTTCTGGAGGGTATATGTCAAGACTCACTGTCGAACCTATCACCAAGAAGAGAGAGCACAATAATGGTGATGAAGAAATTCTTGGCACATACAATACGCTATTAAGTACCGACACAACAGAATGGACTGACAGTACAGAAGCTGAAACTGCTGAAACAGATCCATCACAAAATGCTTCAAGCAGTTCGATCATAGGGGAACTGGATGTGGTAGATGAAGACATATTTGTGGTGGATTTGACAGTAAATGCATTGAGCAGTGTAACAAAGGGAGAGGTACATGCAGTGGACGAAGCTAGAGTTGAAACAGACATATTTGAGGTGGATTTGGCAGCAACTGCATTAAGTAGTGCAATAATGGGCGATGTGGATGTGATGAATGAAATTGGGGCTGTACAAGTCACAGTTGCCGCAGATTTGTCAGGTAAAGTTTCAAGCAGTGTGACAACTGCGGAAGAGGATATGGTCGATGAAGTTGTGACCGTTCAAGAAACCTTTGAGGTGACTTCATCGGGAAATGTTTCAACCAGTGTAAAAATGTGCAAAGTGGATGCGATTGATGAAGCTGGGACTACACACGGCACATTAGAGGCGATTTCATCAGGAAATGTTTCAACCAGTGCAATGGTTGGGGAAGTGAATGCGGTTGAAACTCGGGGTGATCAAGACACATTTGAACCGGATTTGTCAGGAAATGCTTCAAGCAATGCAACATATGGGGAAGTGGATGAAGCTAGAGTTGAAGAACAAATATTTGAGAATGATATGTTAGGCAGTATTTCAGGCAACGAGAAACACATGGCTGTGGATTCAGTGGGTGAAGCGACTGATAAAGAAGAGACCTACCAACAGCAATATCCAACACTGTCTTCAATATCTATGTGGAGCAAGGCTATTGATAAAACTGGTGTAAGTTTGAAGCCCGTGCTGCCGCTTGTCAGGGTCCAGGAACAAGGCAAATCAAATCCTAATGATCACGTGCAAGAAGGATCAATTGTTGCTTTCAGTGAACATAATCAACCGACATTAACTTTCCATGAGAAACAACAAAGTACTATTGCTTTTGACAAACAAAACAAGCCAATTGCCACATTCTCTAAACAAGACCAATATATTTCTGCCTTTCTTGAGAAAAACAAATCCATGGCTGCTTCTGATGAACAAGGGCGATTGATTGTTGATTTACCAGACCAAGACCAATCAATCATAGGTTCCCATAAACAACATAAATCAGTTCCAGATGTCCCTGGACAGATACAATCCATTGTTAGTTCTAGTAATAAACACCAATCAATTGTTGCTTTCCGCAAACAGGACCAATCAATTGTTAGTGCCCCAAAACAAAAGCATCCCATAGTTCCATTCCATAAACATGATCTTTCGATTCTGGGTCTCCATAAACAAAACCTATCAAGTGTTGATACCATGGGAGAGGGTCAAACAAAGCAAGTTCATGCCATTGATAGACATGATGCATTGCTTGCGAAGGAAGTGGAAGCTACTGATGGAAACTACAACCCTCAAAAAACTAATGGGGATGCACTTCATTTAAAGTTTGATACTGAAAACCTGTCGCAGGAACATCAGGCAAATAGAACCGAAGAAGCATTGGAAATGACAACTAGCAAGCAAGTTGATGAGGCACATCTTTTCATGACTGAACATCAGATAGGTGTTGCTGAAGGGCAGATGATAGTTACAGAGGATGGGCTTTCTGTGACTAAATATGGAACTAGGGTAGGTGATCAAATTGAACACCTGCTTTCTGCAAAAGAGTTCTCATGGGACGAAGATGAAGTGGGGTCAATCCAGGATGATGAACAGCATGAAGCCGATGAGATCTCTGTGGAACCAGATATCCAGGATTCACCACAGAATGTTGTTGATCCAAAAGAAGTTCTTAAAGAACTTGCTGACGAAAATTATTTGATAGGAAACAAACTTTTTATATTTCCAGAGGTAGTGAAATCTGACTCAGTTATTGATCTCTATTTGAATCGTGACCTTACAGCTCTGGCAAATGAACCGGATGTCATCATCAAAGGAGCATTCAATGGTTGGAGGTGGATGCCTTTCACTGAAAAATTACACAAGAGTGAACTGGGAGGGGTTTGGTGGTCTTGCAAACTGTGCATACCCAAGGAGGCCTACAGATTAGACTTTGTGTTTTTTAATGGTCGTTCAGTCTATGAAAACAATGGCAAAGATGATTTCTTCATAGAAATAGAAGGTACTATGGATGAAGAACTGTTTGAGGATTTCTTGGTTAAACAAAAGCAAAGGGAGCTTGAGATGGTTGCCGTTGAAGAAGCTGAAAGGAGGACACAAACATTGGAACAACGTCGGAAGAAGGAAGAAATGGCTGCAGCTGAAGCTGTCAGGGCACAAGTGAAGGCTGAGATAGAGATGAAGAAGAATAAATTGCACAATATGTTGAGTTTAGCTAAAACATCTGCTGATAATTTGTGGTACATAGAGGCTAGCACAGATACAAGAGGAGCTATTGTCAGATTATATTATAACAGAAACTCGACGCCACTTGTGCATAGTACTCAGATTTGGATGCATGGTGGTTACAACAATTGGACTGATGGGCTATCTATTGTCGAAAGGCTTGTCAAGTCCAATGAAAAAGACGGTGACTGGTGGTATGCAGACGGTACGACATCTCTCACTTTGCCCAACTTGGTATTTATGTTCATAACATTGTTTTGATTATGGCATGATTTTCAATGTTTTATTAATGCATTGAGTTAAAATATTTTATCAACTTGAATGCCATGTGAGCTTAGCATTTACCAGACTTCTAAATATTACTTTGTACTCTGTGAATCATATATGTAACACCTACCTTTTTTATATGTACAGTTATTCAACCTGAAAATGCACTAGTGTTAGACTGGGTCTTTGCTGACGGGCCACCTGGGAATGCAAGAAATTATGACAACAATGGTCGACAAGATTTCCATGCTATTCTTCCAAACATTTCTACTGAGGAAGGCTACTGGGTGCATGAGGAACAAAATATCTATGCAAGGCTTCTGCAAGAAAGAAGAGAACGGGAGGAGGCTATCAGAAGAAAGGTCAGTTGTAACATAGTCTGTGCATATCTATCTTTATAAATTAACCAGGATTGCATTACTTGTTTCTGATGTACTTCGTCAGGTAATTACTTCACCTTGTCTATAGCTTACTGATGCCACATCACGTTTATCTGTTCAAACTTCATGAACGGGCAAACTCCTCCATAATTTGTCATATTTGGCAGTTAACCAGCGAGTGCTAGAAAGCTTTATCTCCTTTCAATTGTTTATCCATACTCACTGAATAATCTTTCAAACTCAAATTTAATTTACTACTTGAAGCTTTGAAGTTTCAATTGGAGCTGGCTGGTTCGATGAGTTACTGGCGACAGCCTGCACAGTTGGCACTGCTTTTCTAGAACTTGGTTACCATTTCATATTACCAAAGACAAGAGTAGTTGTTCTTTGTGGGATGTTTGAAAAATATATGATCAGAAGTCTTTCGGTTGACTCCTATTTTTTTTTTTACTTACACAGGCTGAGAGAAGTGCAAAAATGAAAGCTGAGATGAAGGCAAAAACTATGCGTAGGTTTCTGCTTTCCCAGAAACACATTGTTTATACTGAACCACTTGAAATACGTGCTGGAACCACAGTGGATGTGCTATACAATCCTTCTAATACAGTGCTCAATGGAAAGCCGGAGGTTTGGTTTAGATGCTCCTTTAACCTTTGGATGCATCCAGGTGGTGCGTTACCACCCCATAAGATGGTGAAATCAAGAGATGGATCTCTCTTGAAAGCAACAGGTTTGAGCTCGTCTTCTTACATCAATGTTATTAGCAGATATTTTTTCTTCGTTATGTGTACAGATGTACATATGGTGTCTAATATCTATTTTATATTAGACCTAAATCAAAAGGTATATAGTCCTACTGATAAGAATTAGCTAGTATATTGCCATATCAGATATGGTTTTATACTACATAAGATCAAAAGTGGTTTGTTTGGGAATGTGACTAGGAGAATCTATCTGGTACAAGGCCTATATCAGCCTCCAACTTTTATATATTTATGTTGTGATAGTCACTCAAGCTTGGTAAGGTGTGGAAATTTGGTGGCCAAACTTGGCCAAATCGCTGTTAAATTGGTTTACTGTTTAGCTGGCTTGTCGAAAAAAGGCCATATGCATCAGTTGATGCAGTGGCCAGGGCTTTCCCCTTTTTTAAAAAAGCTGGCTTGTCGAAATATTCCTAAAGTGTGGCATTAGTTATCCTACTTCCCTTGTTATCACTGAGTACAATACAGAACAAGACCTAATAGCTGTATATTTCTTACTTCATCGGTTTTATTTATGTTCCTTGTCCAGTACAAGTTCCACCGGATGCCTATATGATGGATTTTGTTTTCTCTGAGTCGGAAGAAGGTGGGATCTATGACAACAGGGATGGGATGGACTATCATATTCCTATTTCTGATTCAGTTGAAACGGAAACTTACATGCATATTGTCCACATTGCCGTTGAGATGGCCCCCATTGCCAAGGTAATCCATATCTTTAATGCTAATCATTGTGATTAGAGTTGAGCCGTCATCACCTTTTTCCCATTTTTCTTGGTATACCTAATACCATCTTCTTTCAATCTGTCATGATCAATGCTCTCGTAGGTTGGAGGTCTCGGTGATGTTGTTACAAGTCTTTCACGTGCTGTTCAAGATTTAGGACATACTGTCGAGGTTATTCTTCCAAAGTATGACTGTCTGAACGAAAACAGTGTAAGTTGAAGTCCTATACTAAATCTTCTATTGTTCTTGTCCTCTTGTGTGCCCCCCTCATTCTGAGAGTCTTTGTCTGTTTGTCATTCAAGCTGAAAGTCAATTTCTGTATTTAAGAGGCATCCAAATATAGTCTTATACTATATTTTCATATCACCCTTTGACTCGTGAAGTCCCCAAATTTCCAAATCAAAATTTCCACAAAATCTCAGTTAAAGTCAAGGATTTTTTTAGTGTTTCTCTCACTGCAATGGAGTGGAACCGAGGTGGCACAGATCCCAATACATCAGAATATGCTCTTATAGGGGGATGCGGAGATCACTTGGCACTAACTAGTTCCATTGTATATATCATATATTAATCAAGTTACATCTATTCTAATGCAGGTGAAGAATTTACACGTATATCGAAGTTTTTCTTGGGGCGGTACAGAAATAATTGTATGGGTTGGACTAGTCGAAGACCTTACAGTTTACTTCCTGGAACCTCAGAATGGGTATGTGTCAGATAATTTATAGTACCAGTTATGTAAAACTTATTACTCATCTTCACAAAAATTATTGGGCTAGCCTTTTCTACTGGTTTCTGATGTGTATTGTTGTCAACATATCAGACTGCCCTTTTCAGTACATATAAGTATTGAATTCCCTATAAGTATTATCGTCCTAGAGACTAGAGAAGCTAATTAGTTAGCAGCAAAGCTTTGTTCTGGACTGATCGTTGGATCGATGGGCAGAGCATCTCTGACTTGGCACCACAGGTTTTCTCTGCCATCAGTGCCCGCACTTCCAGAACTCAGAAAGTGGCTACAGCTCTCCCTGGAAATGCCTGGATACAAGACATCACGGCTGCTTTATCTATGGATGGCATTGTCCAATTCCTCAACTTGGTCAAGATCCTTGATGCACAACAGATAAACCCTGAAGCTGAAGATGAGATCATTTGGCACCTATCTGCCTGTAGCGAATACTCCTCCCAATCTGCCTACAGAGCTCTCTTCGCAGGGACTGTGACTTCGCCTCACCACAGCGCTATTCGGGAATGTTGAGCACCTCTTAAATGCAAAGTCTTTGCCTGGATCGCCTCCCTGGATCGATGCTGGACCAATGAGCGACGCCTACGCCACGGCCTAACTAACAGTGACACTTGTGCGCTCTGTGATCAAGACTTGAGTCCATAGCACATCTTTGTTAAGGTGCTCCTTTTTGCAACAAATCTGGTTCGACGTGTGTAGCAGGCTAAATCTCCAGACATGCATACCAGACTACAACAGCGAGTTCAGCACCTGGTTTCAAGCCTCCACGGCAAATGCACAGAGCTCAGTTCAGAAGGGTGCCAAGTCGATTATTATCCTAACCATGTGGAGGCTCTGGAAAACTCGGAATGATGCAGTCTTCAAAAACATTGCACCCAACAGGCAGGCCCTGGTCGTCTCAATTCTGGAGGAAGCTAAACTATGGATGACAGCCGGCGCAAAATCCCTACGCCGGCTACCCTTACATGCTAGACCTCCCGATGTAGAACCCCCCTAGAGTCCCTAGGACTAACAAAGTTAGCCCTGTGCAGTTCTGTTTCTTTCTTCTTTCTTTTTTCTCTGAAATTCCTTTGTAGCTCTGCTACTCCCTGTATGCTCCCGTCTTCTCGACGGTTTTCTACTAATTTTGATATTTCCTTTTCTAGGATGTTTGGGGTCGGATGTGTATATGGAAGGAATGATGACCGTAGATTTGGCTTCTTCTGTCACTCTGCTCTGGAGTTTATCCTTCAGAATGGATCTTCTCCGGTAAGTTTTATTTGGAATATGTTGCTTTATTTATAAAGCGATGCGAGAGCTTACCTCGAGAGTGTTATTTGGAATAATAGTGGTTGCATTGGTTTTCTTTCGTTGTGACACCATACTTGCTGACCATGTCTGCAGTGCACCATGTTCTGTGTGAGTCATGTTACTTTCACTTTCTATACACCATATTTGCTGCACCAGCCTTCCTTTTCTACTCTTTTAACTGAATGCTGCATGTGCATTCACTATTATCAACAGTTACTTGTTTCTCCCCTTTCATTTCTCAGTCAAAAAACTGATATTTGTAACCTCCTGACAGCATATACTACATTGCCACGATTGGTCAAGTGCTCCCGTTGCCTGGCTGTACAAGGAACACTATGCCCAATCCAGATTGGCAAGTGCTCGGGTTGTATTTACCATCCACAATCTTGAATTTGGAGCACATTATATTGGTAAAGCAATGACATACTGTGATAAAGCCACGACTGTGAGTACCTTGTTGTCTTGTAAATTTAATCATTGTCTTCGGGGCAACTTGTATCACAGATAATATTTTTCACATTTTAACAACTCATGTTCTTGTGTTTTTTAATTATTTTGCAGGTTTCTCAAACATATTCGAGGGAAGTGGCAGGGCATGGTGCCATCGCTCCCCACCGTGAAAAATTCTACGGCATTCTGAATGGTATCGATCCAGATATATGGGATCCGTACACAGACAACCGTATACCGGTACTAAATTTTCAAAGCGCATATAGGTAGCAAAGCCACTCAGTGTTTTCTTCTTAACTCTGTATTTCATACTACTTCAGGTCCCTTATACTTCCGAGAACATTATTGAAGGGAAGACTGCTGCAAAAAGGGCATTGCAGCAGAAGCTTGGATTACAACAAACTGATGTCCCTATTGTCGGAATCATCAGCCGTCTGACAGCCCAGAAGGGAATCCACCTCATCAAGCATGCAATTTATCGCACTCTCGAAAGCAATGGCCAGGTATTTCCCATGTGAATGATGAACTTCTAGCTTATCCTCAGAAAGATGCTTCATTTTGTAAGTAGCTTTTTTTGGTTCTCATCAAAAGAATAAAGTGGCATTGACATACTTGGTTTTTAGGTGGTTTTGCTTGGCTCAGCTCCAGATCATCGAATACAAGGTGATTTTTGTAGGTTGGCAGATGCTCTTCATGGTGTTTACCACGGTAGGGTAAAGCTTGTTCTAACCTATGATGAGCCTCTTTCCCATCTGGTAAGCTCTGATGTCCTACACTATCTAGCCGGCAATTAAAGGAACTAGAGACTTGTTTAATATTTGGGTTGATGATCGTGCTGCAGATATACGCTGGCTCCGACTTTGTTCTTGTTCCATCTATCTTTGAACCCTGTGGATTGACTCAACTTGTTGCCATGCGTTACGGATCGATCCCTATAGTTCGGAAAACTGGAGGTGTGTACATATATACAGCTTAGTAGCTAAACTGTTTCTCACCATTATGCTGCACTTCTTTGCATATAATTTGAGCTGGACATGAAATTTAACTTATCCTTCCGCATTGCAGGACTCTACGACACTATCTTTGATGTAGACAATGATAAGGATCGGGCTCGGTCTCTTGGTCTCGAGACAAATGGATTCAGTTTCGACGGAGCTGACAGCAACGGCGTGGATTATGCCCTGAACAGGCAAGCACCTCACCGCTCCTCAATCGCTTATAAACATAACCGTGAATTCGAAAAAATGCAGTAAGGATATGTTACTCACTCGCTGTTTGGTACCTCTTTTCAGAGCGCTCACTTCTTGGTTTGACGCCCGTGACTGGTTCCACTCCCTCTGCAAGAGAGTCATGGAGCAGGACTGGTCATGGAACCGGCCCGCGCTGGACTACATTGAATTGTACCATTCGGCGCGTAAATTCTGATACGCAACCAAAGTGCATAATATGCAGGTGCATTGGGATGACATGGATGTATATTTACATTTCTCTCTTTTCGTTCCTTGCATGTGGAAACTGTTACATACTTCGGTGAGAAACAAGCTGAAGTGACTTGTTGTGAGTAAAATATTCTTTGATCTGGTGCAAACGGATGCATTGTTAAGTCTCATTGCATTACTGTAGTACAAAATGACACCCAGGTTTGTCGATAAGCTAGTGAGCATTATTTCTGCTGTTCATTTTGCAAAATGGCAGGAACATGATTATGCAGATCAATTTGTTCCGAAACAGACATGCTCCTGTTGTTGTGGCTTCTCAGGACATGTTTGTGAATATCGGTTCTGACGATTTATAGAAAAGAGAGGAAAATACAATGCATGATCTGGATCAGAACACAGAACCAACACACCACACCTCCTCTATATTTTTCTAAGAGGACCAGAACACATTTTTAGATGATAATCTTTAGGGATTCTCCTGTGGTGCACCGCATCATTTCTTTGTCGCATACAGCTTTCATTGAAGGAAGGCATATCCCTGATGGTGCTCTTGCACTTCATGAGATTATCGATGAGATTAGGGTGCAGAAATAGTGCGGTGTTATTATAAAGATGGATTTTGAGAAAGCCTATGATAGAGTTAGTTGAGCATTTCAACGTCCTGGCCCGGAAGGTTTCGAGTCAGGGGTGATCTATAGACCGATGCAGCTGATCTTCGGTGGCCAGACTGCGATCTCTACCAATGGTGAAGCGGGACCTTTCTTTACAAACATGAGGGAAGTGCGTTAGGGTGACCCTATCTGCCCTCTCTTATTTGACTTCATGGCAGATCCTTTTGCTGCTATGCTTGATGCTGCCAACGTGGCGGGTCATATTAACGGGCAGTGGCGGAGCCAGGACAACAATCTTGTGTTGTCAGATTAATGTTGTGTAGTCAAATACATCTATTTGTACAAATTTTTAATAATTTTTTACATACTTTTAGCCTGTATTGTCAAAAAACTGTGTAGTCATATGACTACACAGCTCAAGTGTGGCTACGCCACTGTTAACGGGGTGGTGCTCCATTTTGATTCAAGGTGGTGTCACTCATCTGCAGTATGCAAATGATACTATCATCCCACTCCAACTTGATGACTCTTGTTTAGCCAACCAAAAGTTCCTTTTAATCTGCCATGAAATCATTTCTAGGCTGAAAATAAACTTCCTCAAGAGTGAGGTTATAGTTATGGTTGCTCCTCCCCAGGAGCAAGCTAGGGTGGCAAATCTCCTTAATTAACTATAATGAGAAAAGTTTCTGGCTGACATATCTTGGCTTCCCTATGGCGGATGAGAAATTAACCATGGCTGACTAGGAGGGACCAGAGGCCATGGTAGGGCTCAGAGTCGACCCTTAACAAATTTTGTCCAGTCTTCCCATTTACAACATGTGATGGGAATGTTCCCTAGGGGGGCCAATACCTGTCTCACTCGCCAGATGAAGGAGGCCCAAGGAGGGGTCCAGTCGCCTCGCAACTAGGCTAAAACCCTGGCGACTGATGGACCAAGGCCCTGGCGACTGAAGCGAAGCTTTGAAGACCTAGGGTGTAGGTTAAGGCCTTCCGGCCTTTTAGCAAGTAGATATGCTCGATCTTACCTCCTGTAAACCCTAGACCGGGGGTGCTCATATAAACCCCGGGCTAAACCCTAGAAACGATTCGATCTCCATTCTCCAATAAACCCTGCTCCTAGTTGCAACGCCGATCGGCTGAGCACCCCCATTGTAAACACATCCGAGCAATACAAATCTAGCAGGACGTAGGCATTTTACTCCTTCGAAGGGGACACTACTAGGAAAAGGCCTTGCCGTAAGAATGCTGTCAGTGGCGCACAACAATTTTAGTGTGCCACTGCTAGTTAGCAGTGGCGCACCAAAAAGGGTGCTCCACTGATACAAATATAGCAGTGGCGCACTGCTTGTGGGGTGCGCCATCCCTAAAGTTCGTCCAGATCCCACCCCTCCCCCAAACTTAGTAGCAGCGCACCATTTAGTGGTGTGCCATTGCTATCTCACATAGCTATGGCGCACCACAATGGGATGCGCCACTCGCTAAGTTTGGGGGAGGGTGTGCCATGGCCTTTTACAGGTAAGCACCTTACCAGTGGTGCACTAGAGAGTGGTGCACCACTACAAGCTATGGCGTACCACGTAGAGGTGCGCCACTGGTAGGTTATGCACATGTGGTTGGACCAGGGAGGGGGCTGGTGCCAGGTTAGCAGTGGCGCACCACCTAGTGGTGTGCCATTGCTATCTCACATAGCAGTGGCGCACTACTAAGTGGTGCGCCACTGCTAACCTCTGGGACCATATTTCCTGCTCCCCCACACACACATGTGCCACCCACTTTTCCCAACACTCTTCCACCACCACCTCCACCAAATATGGATCTAGTCGTGTTGCTCCTCCTTCCCACCTCATTTATACTCCTTCATTCACCCAAATTAAGTTGTTAAACCTAATTTTTTTGATATGTAAGTAAGGTGAAGCTCTCTCCCTACTTAATCTCAACTTTTTTCTCATCCAACACTCTCGGTTTCACCGTATCGGTAACTTTATGTGATGGGTGACAATTTGTTGGATATGCTTTGTATGTGACCGGCCCGATCATCTTGCACACGTGTGTGTGTGTGTGTGTGTGTGTGTGCATATATGTTATGTGAAGCCTCCATATGTGTTGTATGCACGTGAAGCCTCACATGCATGCATGTGTTGTATACGAAGCTTACACATAGGTGTTGCATGCATGTTTTTGTTTGCAGGGATTTGAAATGCGAATTTCCAATATTTTTCTGAAATGTTGATTCATTTCCGTTTCGGTGAAAAATGGGCATACTACGCATATACATATGTCCTATTTTTAGGGAAGGTCATGCCAAATTTTTCTTTTGGTTCGAAAATATCCATTTTCTCTATACCCCGCAGGCGACCATGGTTCGCATGATGAGCGAAGGCATTGTGGCTACATTTTTTATATCCGTGACGGCCGAGATGATTAAAAATAACCAAACGGAGATAAGATGTCCGTGTCAAAGATGTAAGCTGACGAAACTTATGGACCCTAAATCCGATATGGTGCGGGACCACCTTCTTGTGCGTGGTTTCATGGATGGCTATCGGTGGCAAGGTGATGAAGATGATTATGAATTTGTCCATGGGATTTCAAGAAATAAGGAAGGAGGTGAACACCATGTAGAAGATCCCGGACATGATCATGATTACAATGTAGAAGATCCTAGACATGATGAGGAAGAATAAGACGGAGGTGATGATGATGATCATGAAGATGAAGACAATGGACCATCGTTGATGGACTGGCTGCATGACCCTCATATTCAAGATTTGCTTCTCAAGCAGACGAGTAACGCAAGAGCTGCCGCCCGAGAGAAATCCAAGCAGGATCAACTAGAAATAGACGCGGTTACTCCATTGTATGAAGGATGCATGCCCGAGGATACCCGCTTGAAAGTAACGCTCATGACTCTGGAGATGGAGGTAAAGCACAAAATGACCGACTCATCCTTCAACGATAACATGTCATTCTAGCACAAACGTCTTCCCAAAGGGAACAGCTGTCCGACTAGTATCAAGGAGGCCAAGAAAATCGTGTGTCCTCTGGATTTACCACACGTGAAATATCATGTGTGCTTGAACGATTGCATCATTTATCGGGACAAGCACACGGAGTCTACCATATGTCCGGAGCGCGGCGTTAGTCGATACAAGAAGGGGAAGAAAGCTCTCGGGAAGGTGGCGTGGTACTTTCCCATCACTTCTCGTCTACAGCGACAATTTAGGGACCCTAAGCAAGCAAAGCTAATGCGCTGGTAGGCTAGCACGAGGATTCTTCTACGAAAAAAAACTCATATTCGCCTTGTCACAAGGCACCGAACACAACCTGGTGACATTTCAGGTGTACGATATCAACGGCTACACATTCTACACCGGGGAATAGGACATGAAGAGCGATTATCAGAACTCCGGGGTAACGATGGAATCCTACACCGGTGACGTCAAGCACAGATACTACGAAAAGATCGAGGAGATCTGAGAGCTGAGCTACATCAGAGAGAATGTGGCGATGTTCCATGTCAGGTGGGCCAAGAGTGTCGTAAAAGAAGACCGATATTTCACCACCATGGTTATACCCGAAGCCAAATCCAAGACCGCAGGCGCAAAGGTCACCGCGAAATATGAGCCATGGGTACTAGGTTCCCAAGTGGACCAATGCTTCTTCATTACCGACCCGCAAAAGCTTAGCCGTGTTGTCGTGAGGAGAGGCAAAAGGAGCATCATCGGAATGGATGGAGCCCCCAACGAGCTAGACTTCGACCAGTACGGCGACCCAAAGATGGAAGATGACGACGACGATGAAGCACCATACACAACAAGAAGAAGCAGAACCACCCTACCTACTAAAGGCCGTCCGTTCAAGAGAAGAAGTCAAGGAGTTCCGGGGATAAATTATTCAACCGCGAGAAAGAAGGGCAAAAATATTGTGAAAAGATAATTACGTATCATTTTTTGTATGAATAATGGATGTCATATTGTTAATCTACACATTGTACCGATCAAAATAGACATATAATTTATATTTTTTAGATTTTCTAGATTCTATATTATTTTAAATGTTTTACATAATTATAATTATTTATGCCTTTTATTTTAGTGTATTCTTCTATTTATTACAGGGTTAAATCAAAAAAAAAAGGGAAAAAAATTGGGGCCACCAGGGTTTGAACCTGGCCGGCTAGGATAAACCAAACAGCAGATACATAGCTAGCCATTGCGGTACAATGTGGATCTTGTCAATAGTAGGTGCCGAGCCACTTTGACCCATACCTATTATTACCATACCCGGCTTGGCCCAATATGGAGAAGACCCAAGAAGGCAACCGAAGAAGTAGTCGACTAGGACTCTTGTAAAATTCTAAACTGGTTGCATATAAAAGCTAGCCAGGACACCCATATAAAAGGGTCAACATATAGACAATATAGTTCCGCCTACGACGGCCCCCTGTAAACATACTGATCATATACTAGATTGCTAGCAGCACATAGGGATCGTTCACCGAGGGGACCCAAAGCTAGGTATATCGTGTGCCCAATCTCGCTCCCGAAATCTCTATCGTCGCTCTTTCCCGAAACCGAAGTCTACAATCTGTAGGCATTGACGAAATGATCCCTCGTTAATTGGCACCATCTGTGAGAATCGTGACGACTAAATTTCGTTATCCGGACGAGATCCATCAAGTTCATCATCGAGTTTATCATCAACGCGATTGAAGACGAGAAGAAGCTATTTCCGCGTGCTTGGCAGTAGGAAAATCTTACCTTGACGCGAAGCGCGCAGCCAGACGGCACGGAAGGCTAATTCAATGGTATACATGACAATGGGCAAGTTAAAGTCCAGAAACTCGTGCTTTCCGTGCTGTGGATCAGCCGTATGCTTTACGAGCTCCAACACCCGATCGCTGTATTCTCTCAGGAAAGCAAAAGCTAAGAACTCGTATTTGGTTTTTGATTGGGCAACTATTCATCTAACCAAAGGCAAACAACACACGATCTTATCTTTAGCAAGAAAATTCACTATATAGAAAATATAGATAAATATTTGCTTCCTAATTTTTTTGCGAGAGACTTCAGATTTATTTGCAAAGGCAGACTCTTCCGAACTTGTTCGTCGTGGATTTGCTAGCACGAACGTGCTAGTGCGCACTTCACCATCCAACATAAAAATTATTAGGTGCTATATTTCCAATTACCCAAAATTTATTTCACCAAATATTTTCAGCTCGTACTATTATTTGCGTATAGTTTTTTTGCGCCGTAATATAACTGCAGATCGGGAATAAACTTTAATTACTTGGTTGTGTCGACCCCGATCGCCATCACGCATCCGCCGCCGCGCACTCGACATCGTGCAATTGCCACGCTCGAGGACTCGCCTGTCGTGGACACGACATCACATACTCGATATATTCGGGTGTTCACCAGTTGCGGATCCGCCATATCAACTATGTCTTCTTCATCGGCCACGCCAGTCAGGCGCCGCGCGGTTGCATCAACTCTTTCGGGCTATGCTACTATTTTGACTGCGCCCGCCACATCGACAATTTCTGGCTACACAACTACTTCAATTGCGTCCACCACACAACTTGCTTCCACATCGGCACCCGAATACTCGGGACTGTGCCATTACAATAATGGATTTATTTTTTTCGGTTCTGGATATATCTTCCCGGCTCGGTGAATTTATTTTCTTCGGCTTAGTGGATTTATTTTCTTCGGCTCAATGAATTTATTTTCTTCGGCTCAATGGATTTATTTTATTTGGCTCTGGATATATCTTCCCCGACTCGGTGAATTTATTTTCTTCGCCTTAGTGGATTTATTTTCTTCGGCTCAGTGGATTTATTTTCTTCGGCTATGGATATATCTTCCCTGGCTCGGTAAATTTATTTTCTTCGTCTTAGTGGATTTATCTTCTTCGGCTCTGGATATATCTTTCCTAGCTCAGTGGATTGTTTTGGCTTAGTGGATTTATCTTCTTCGGCTCAGTGGATTTATCTTCTTTGGCTTACTGGATTTGTTTTCTTCGGATCATCTTATAAGGTTATCATTGGTTTCCTCTAATATAATACTACCTGACGCATTTTCGGGTTAGTGGATTTATCATCTATAATTATTACTGGATTTATTTTCTTCGGTTCAGTGAATTTATTTTATTCGTATTCATCTATATGGATATTACTAGTTTACTCTTATACAATACTACCCGATGCGTTTCTGGGTCAATGAATTCATCTTCTATGGTTATTACTGAATTTGGTCAATGCTTTGGCCAAAGAGCCAGATTCGTTTGGGGGCGAGGGACACCACCCCGCGGACGAGCACCGCCCGGCCGTGCCGGCGCCAAGCCATGGCAAGACCACCCCAACGGTGCCGCCGTTAGCTGATTAGGACATGCAAATGGCACAAGATCCGAACAAGGACATTACATTTGCCAACCTTGATTACTACAAGTTCGAATGTGGGATGGATGAC
Organism: Lolium rigidum; assembly: GCF_022539505.1. Classification (NCBI taxonomy): domain Eukaryota; kingdom Viridiplantae; phylum Streptophyta; class Magnoliopsida; order Poales; family Poaceae; genus Lolium; species Lolium rigidum. Next base: position 209,095,910 of record NC_061508.1, read on the forward strand.
GACATATTTGCCGAACCCTCTCTAGCAGCTGCCGCAGGGAAACCCAATTGAAACAAGCGTCTATGCAGTTCTCAGAAGACGCCTCCAGCTGCCGACTTCACCGAGACTCAGCAGACAGCCAAGCCAAAAAGTGTTATCAACCCTAACACACTCAAGAAGGCTTGCAATGAGGAGAATGCAAAAGACGTAATTAAGAAGCCGAAGGGATGGAAAATAAAGAAGAAGGAGGACAAGTCTGCTAGTAAGTGATGTCTACGGGACCTTCTATTCTTGTAGACAGTGTTGGGCCTCCAAGAGCAGAGGTTTGTAGAACAGCAGTAAGTTTCCCTTAAGTGGATACCCAAGGTTTATCGAACTCAGGGAGGAAGAGGTCAAAGATATCCCTCTCATGCAACCCTGCAACCACAAAGCAAGAAGTCTCTTGTGTCCCCAACACACCTAATAGGTGCACTAGTTCGGCGAAGAGATAGTGAAATACAGGTGGTATGAATAAGTAGTAACAACGGCACCAGAAAAGTGCTTTGTCCAGGACAGTAAACAAGCAGTAGTAACGCAGCAGTAGTAACGCGATAAAACGAGTAAACAAGCAGCGATAGCGATATTTAGGAACAAGGCCTAGGGATTACACTTTCACTAGTGGACACTCTCAACATTGATCACATAACAGAATAGATAAATGCATACTCTACACTTTTGTTGGATGATGAACACATTGCGTAGGATTACACGAACCCTCAATGCCGGAGTTAACAAGCTCCACAATAATGCTCATATTTTAGTAACCTTTAGTGTAAGATAGATCAAAAGACTAAACCAAGTACTAACATAGCATGCACACTCGTCACCTTCATGCATATGTAGGAGGAATAGATCACATCAATATTATCATAGCAATAGTTAACTTCGCAATCTACAAGAGATCATGATCATAGCATAAACCAAGTACTAACACGGTGCACACACTTGTCACCTTTGCACACGTGCGGGAGGAATAAAACTACTTTAATAACATTGCTAGAGTAGCACATAGATAAATTGTGATACAAACATATTGCAATCATAAAGAGATATAAATAAGCACCTCACTATGCCATTCAACGGTGAATAAGTATTCCGTGAAATATGGCCTAAGAGACCCACACGGTGCACACACTTGTCACCTTTACACACGTGGGACAAGGAGTCTCCGGAGATCACATAGGTAAAACTCACTTGACTAGCATAATGACATCTAGATTACAAGCATCATCATATGAATCTCAATCATGTAAGGCAGCTCATGAGATTATTGTATTGAAGCACATAGGAGAGAGATGAACCACATAGCTACCGGTACAGCCCCGAGCCTCGATGGAGAACTACTCCCTCCTCATGGGAGCAGCAGCGGTGATGAAGATGGCGGTGGAGATGGCAGCGGTGTCGATGGAGAAGCCTTCCGGGGCACTTCCCCGCTCCGGCAGGGTGCCGGAACGGAGACTCCTGTCCCCCGGATCTTGGCTTCGCGATGGCGGCGGCTCCGGAAGGTTTTCCGTATCGTGGTTTTTCGCATCGGGGTTTTCGCGACGGAGGCTTTATATAGGCGAAGAGGCGGCGCAGGAGGGTCGAAGGGGTGGCCACACCATAGGGCGGCGCGGCCGGGGCCCGGGCCGCGCCGGCCTATGGTCCGGGTGGCCTGTGGCCCCCTCCGGTCCTTCTCGGGTGTTCGGATGCTTCCGGTGAAAATAGGGACTCGGGTCTTGATTTCGTCCGATTCCGAGAATATTTCGTTACTAGGATTTCTGAAACCAAAAACAGCAGAAAACGAGCAAGCGGCACTTCGGCATCTTGTTAATAGGTTAGTTCCGGAAAATGCACGAATATGACATAAAGTGTGCATAAAACATGTAGGTATCATCAATAATGTGGCATGGAACACAAGAAATTATCGATACGTCGGAGACGTATCAGCATCCCCAAGCTTAGTTACTGCTCGTCCCGAGCGAGTAAAACGATAACAAAGATAATTTCTGAAGTGATATGCCATCATAACCTTGATCATACTATTTGTAAACATATGTAGTGAATGCAGCGATCAAAACAATGATAATGACATGAGTAAACAAGTGAATCATAAAGCAAAGACTTTTCATGAATAGTACTTCAAGACAAGCATCAATAAGTCTTGCATAAGAGTTAACTCATAAAGCAATAATTCAAAGTAGAGGCATTGAAGCAACACAAAGGAAGATGAAGTTTTAGCGGTTGCTTTCAACTTGTAACATGTATATCTCATGGATAATTGTCAACATAGAGTAATATAACAAGTACAATATGCAAGTATGTAGGAATCAATGCACAGTTCACACAAGTGTTTGCTTCTTGAGGTGGAGAGAAATAGGTGAACTGACTCAACATAAAAGTAAAGAGAATGGTCCTTCAAAGAGGAAAGCATCGATTGCTATATTTGTGCTAGAGCTTTTATTTTGAAAACATGAAACAATTTTGTCAACGGTAGTAATAAAGCATATGAGTTATGTACATTATATCTTACAAGTTGCAAGTCTCATGCATAGTATACTAATAGTGCCCGCACCTTGTCCTAATTAACTTGGACTACCGGATCTTTGCAATGCATATGTTTTGACCAAGTGTCACAATGGGGTACCTCCATGCCGCCTGTACAAAGGTCTAAGGAGAAAGCTCGCATTTTGGATTTCTCGCTTTTGATTATCCTCAACTTAGACATCCATACCGGGACAACATGGACAACGAGATAATGGACTCCTCTTTAATGCATAAGCATGTGGCAACAATTATTATTCTCATATGAGATTGAGGATATGTGTCCAAAACTGAAACTTCCACCATGAATCATGGCTTTAGTTAGCGGCCCAAAGTTCTTCTCTAACAATATGCATGCTCCAACCATGAAGGTGGTAGATCTCTCTTGCTTCGGACAAGACGGACATGCATAGCAACTCACATGATATCCAACAAAGAATAGTTGATGGCTTCCCCGAAACATGGTTATCGCTCAACAAGCAACTTAATAAGAGATAAAGTGCATAAGTACATATTCAATACCACAATAGTTTTTAAGCTATTTGTCCCATGAGCTATATATTGCAAAGGTGAATGATGGAATTTTAAAGGTAGCACTCAAGCAATTTACTTTGGAATGGCGGATAAATACCATGTAGTAGGTAGGTATGGTGGACACAAATGGCATAGTGGTTGGCTCAAGTATTTTGGATGCATGAGAAGTATTCCCTCTCGATACAAGGTTTAGGCTAGCAAGGTTATTTGAAACAAACACAAGGATGAACGGTACAGCAAAACTCACATAAAAGACATATGGTAAACATTATAAGACTCCATACCGTCTTCCTTGTTGTTCAAAACTCAATACTAGATGTTATCTAGACTCTAGAGAAACCAAATATGCAAACCAAATTAGCAAGATCTAAGTATTTCTTCATTAATGGGTGCAAAGTATATGATGCAAGAGCTTAAACATGAGCACAACAATTGCCAAGTATCAAATTATCCAAGAAATTTTAGAGTTACTACATGTAGCATTTTCCAATTCCAACCATATAACAATTTAACGAAGAAGAAACTTCGCCATGAATACTATGAGTAGAGCCTAAGGACATATTTGTCCATATGCTACAGCGGAGCGTGTCTCTCTCCCATAAAGTGAATGGTAGGATCCATTTTATTCAAACAAAACAAAAAACAAAAACAAACCGACGCCCCAAGCAAAGTGCATAAGATGTGACGGAATAAAAATATAGTTTCAGGGGAGGAACCTGATAATGTTGTCGATGAAGAAGGGGATGCCTTGGGCATCCCCAAGCTTAGACGCTTGAGTCTTCTTAAAATATGCAGGGGTGAACCACCGGGGCATCCCAAGCTTAGAGCTTTCACTCTCCTTGATCATATTGCATCATACTCCTCTCTTGATCCTTGAAAACTTCCTCCACACCAAACTCGAAACAACTCATTAGAGGGTTAGTGCATAATAAAAATTCACATGTTCAGAGGTGACACAATCATTCTTAACACTTCCGGACATTGCATAAAGCTACTGGACATTAATGGATCAAAGAAATTCATCCAACATAGCAAAAGAGGCAATGCGAAATAAAAGACAGAATCTGTCAAAACAGAACAGTCCGTAAAGATGGATTTTATTAGGCCACCAGACTTGCTCAAACGAAAATTCTCAAATTGAATGAAAGTTGCGTACATATCTGAGGATCATGCTCGTAAATTGGCGTAATTTTCTGAGCTACCTGCAGAGAATTAGACCCAGATTCGTGACAGCAAAGAAATCTGTTTCTGCGCAGTAATCCAAATCTAGTACTTACTTTACTATCAAAGACTTTACTTGGCACAACAAAACACAAAACTAAGATAAGGAGAGGTTGCTACAGTAGTAAAAAACTTCCAAGACACAAATATAAAACAAAATACTGTAGCAAAATAACACATGGGTTATCTCCCAAGAAGTTCTTTCTTTATAGCCGTTAAGATGGGCTCAGCAGTTTTAATGATGCACTCGCAAGAGATAGTATGTGAAGCAAAAGAGAGCATCAAGAGGCAAATTCAAAACACATTTAAGTCTAACATGCTTCCTATGCATAGGAATCTTGTAAATAAACAAGTTCATGAAGAGCAAAGTAACAAGCATAGGAAGATAAAACAAGTATAGCTTCAAAAATTTCAGCACATAGAGAGGTGTTTTAGTAACATGAAAATTTCTACAACCATATTTTCCTCTCTCATAATAACTTTCAGTAGCATCATGAGCAAACTCAACAATATAACTATCACATAAAGCATTCTTATCATGAGTCTCATGCATAAAATTATTACTCTCCACATAAGCATAATCAATTTTATTAGTTGTAGTGGGAGCAAATTCAACAAAGTAGCTAGCATTATTATTCTCATCAAGTGTAGGAGGCATAGTATAATCACAACAAAATTTACTCTCCATAGTAGGTGGCACCAAAAGACCACTATCATTATAATCATAAATAGGAGGCAAAGTATCATCAAAGAAAATTTTCTCCTCAATGCTTGGGGGACTAAAAATATCATGAAAACCAGCTTCCCCAAGCTTAGAACTTTCTATATTATTATCAACAATGGTGTTCAAAGCGTTCATACTAATATTACTACCGAGCATGCAAATAAGATTCCATAGGTTTTTTAATTTTCGCACCAAACAATCCATGTTTTAAATCAGGAAATAGAATAAGAAGCTCATTGTTGTCCATTATGCCAAACTAGTGTAAACAAGAAACAAAAAGATGCAATTGCAGAATCTAAAGGAAATAGCTTCGAGCACACACACAACGGCGCCAGAAAAATACTTTACCTGAGACCGGTGTATGAGAGCCTTTTACCTTTCCTCCCCGGCAACGGCGCCAGAAAAGTGCTTGATGTCTACGGGAGCTTCTATTCTTGTAGACGGTGTTGGGCCTCCAAGAGCGAGAGGTTTGTAGAACAGCGGCAAGTTTCCCTTAAGTGGATACCCAAGGTTTATCGAACTCAGGGAGGAAGAGGTCAAAGATATCCCTTTCATGCAACCCTGCAACCACAAAGCAAGAAGTCTCTTGTGTCCCCAACACACCTAATAGGTGCACTAGTTCGGCGAAGAGATAGTGAAATACAGGTGGTATGAATAAGTAGTAGCAACGGCACCGGAAAAGTGCTTTGTCCGGGACGAGTAAACAAGCGATAGTAACGCAGCGGTAGTAACGCGATAGAAACGATGAAACAAGCGGCGATAGCGATATTTAGGAACAAGGCCTAGGGATTACACTTTCACTAGTGGACACTCTCAACATTGATCACATAACGGAATAGATAAATGCATACTCTACACTTTTGTTGGATGATGAACACATTGCGTAGGATTACACGAACCCTCAATGCCGGAGTTAACAAGCTCCACAATAATGCTCATATTTTAGTAACCTTTAGTGTAAGATAGATCAAAAGACTAAACCAAGTACTAACATAGCATGCACACTTGTCACCTTCATGCATATGTAGGAGGAATAGATCACATCAATATTATCATAGCAATAGTTAACTTCGCAATCTACAAGAGATCATGATCATAGCATAAACCAAGTACTAACACGGTGCACACATCTGTCACCTTTGCACACGTGCGGGAGGAATAAAACTACTTTAATAACATTGCTAGAGTAGCACATAGATAAATTGTGATACAAACATATTGCAATCATAAAGAGATATAAATAAGCACCTCACTATGCCATTCAACGAGTGAATAAGTATTCTGTGAAATATGGCCTAAGAGACCCACACGGTGCACACATTGTCACCTTTACACACGTGGGACAAGGAGTCTCCGGAGATCACATAGGTAAAACTCACTTGACTAGCATAATGACATCTAGATTACAAGCATCATCATATGAATCTCAATCATGTAAGGCAGCTCATGAGATTATTGTATTGAAGCACATAGGAGAGAGATGAACCACATAGCTACCGGTACAGCCCCGAGCCTCGATGGAGAACTACTCCCTCCTCATGGGAGCAGCAGCGGTGATGAAGATGGCGGTGGAGATGGCAGCGGTGTCGATGGAGAAGCCTTCCGGGGCACTTCCCCGCTCCGGCAGGGTGCCGGAACAGAGACTCCTGTCCCCCGGATCTTGGCTTCGCGATGGCGGCGGCTGCGGAAGGTTTTCCGTATCGTGGTTTTTCGCATCGGGGTTTTCGCGACGGAGGCTTTATATAGGCGAAGAGGCGGCGCAGGAGGGTCGAAGGGGTGGCCACACCATAGGGCGGCGCGGCCGGGGCCTGGGCCGCGCCGGCCTATGGTCCGGGTGGCCCGTGGCCCCCTCCGGTCCTTCTAGGGTGTTCCGGATGCTTCCGGTGAAAATAGGGACCCGGGTCTTGATTTCGTCCGATTCGAGAATATTTCGTTACTAGGATTTCTGAAACCAAAAACAGCGAGAAAACGAGCAGCGGCACTTCGGCATCTTGTTAATAGGTTAGTTCCAGAAAATGCACGAATATGACATAAAGTGTGCATAAAACATGTAGGTATCATCAATAATGTGGCATGGAACACAAGAAATTATCGATACGTCGGAGACGTATCAGTAAGCTGGCACCGAATCCGATCCGTGCTCAAGACGGGCCACCAGTGTCCAAGACTATCGCGTGGAGGGCGCATGTGGCGGGTGAGCAGATGCTAGTTAAAAGATTGTACGATGATGCACCCAGTCCTATGCAATCTCTGGTTGACGGTATTCAGCATATGGAGGAGCGGCGTCTCAAGGAGAAAAATAGTGCATACTCGGTGTATGTGGCCAAGGTGCCCTCCAGCCAGGGCTTTGTCGAGAGCACCGTTGGGCAGAAGATCTTCCTGCGGTATGATGACATCTTTGCCATGTTAAACAGTTATCCACAGCACTACACCTTCATTCGCCTATACCCGCGCAGTATGGCGATGTAGATCATTAGAAACAAGACCCCGAGCATCACGATAGTTGACCCCTTCTACTTGCGTGCCATCCACTTGGCCAGGGCTAGGGACCGGCGAGTCGCGAGTGAATACCTCCAAGGCTTCTTTCTGGCGAACCAGAAGAAGGATAACATCCTCATGCCTTACTTTCCCGAGTAAGTCATCCCCTCACCGTCTTAACACATGATTTTTTTTTAGATTTCAATCGTCCTGTTCTTAAACATTATGTGTTCTATGTAGAGATAATATTTGCATACTCATCTCCATATGACCGAAACATTCCATGGCCTTTTGTTGCGGACAATAAGTCGAGAACAAACTACACACATATGTAGAGTGTACTTGATGATGCTCTCAATGGCTACGTCAAAGCTAAAGGCCTCCTAGAGACGCGAAATGCTAGGTTCGGCAAGCACGTGTTTAAGCACGTAACAAAGTTCCCCTACGTCAAGAAGCCGCCTTCCAATAATAAGGATGCATACTATGCCCTCCGTCGCATGGGGGCGTTCTTACGGGACCACCAGAAGCTTACACTACCTGATCATCTCAGAGACGGCCACACGCTTGTCGCGGATCCGGGACGAGAACATCAAGCAAGATTTCTTTCTCATCCAAGTAGAGTTTTGTGAAATCATATATCAAGATGTCCTTAGAAGCTCGGGGGAGTTCTACAACTGCTATCAGCCGTCAAACAGTAACATAGACACAATGCTCCAAATGCAGGGTGACGACTACCGCTCATGGATGACCTTGGCGAAAGGCGGCAGTTTTATCAATGCTCCGCCCCCTGAACCGAGTAGAAAGTCTTGATGCTTGCCTAGTTATGTAGTTCTGAACTATCGACGAGCTTGTGTTGTAATAAACTTTATCCAGTACTTTACTTGCAAGTTTCTTTAATTAGTTCCGACGGTCGTTAAACTTATATGTAATCGATGCTATTAATTACTAGTTCTACTATGTCTGTGAACTTATATATGGCTCTTTAGTTTTGGCAGTCGTTTTGCGCATTTGATTTGGTCTTTAATTTTATTTGGACTTGATGATGATTAGAATGTTTGGTCACTACACTTGGAGGTGAGGCGAGTGAACCTGGTGTGATGGCACAAATATTAATATCTTGTGCATCCTACATGGTTTCACTGACCCAATCTCTAAATGTTAATATTTGTTTCGACCAACAATGTATGAGGCATGCCATTTTGAAAGGACACGGA